>NW_016158904.1:49135-90290 GCF_001687245.7 Rhagoletis zephyria | reverse complement strand
AGTGTGCACCGGAATTAATTTTGGTGACCCTAAACTGCACCTAAATTGCACCTAATTCCTGAATAATATTTACCAGCGTTCGACGAAATTTAGTGGGTGGGTCAGCTAGCGTGACGTCACGCTGGCTGACCCATATATTTTTGCAATTTTCTCGGAAACCGAGTGAGCACTTAAATTAATTTTGGAGGCCCTAAATTGCACCTAAATTGCACCTAATTCCTGAGTAATTTTTATCATTTTTTGGAGAAGTGGGTCAGCTAGCGTGACGGACGTGAGCAGCTGCAGTTTTGTGAAGACCAGCCCGAAATGCAAACGTGTAAAAACTGTGCAAAAAACTTTTGTCTCGGAGTTGCTTCAGAAGTCTTCCTCTGTGTATAATTTCTTCTTGCTCCACAATAATAGCCGCGTACATAATAATTATTTAATCCATTAATAATATTCTGCAATGGATACTATTATGATATGCATACGCGTATAATAACTTTTTATCACACCTATTTAGGCAAATAAAATGGATTCACACTTTTCATTTAGTAAAATTTTGCAACTTTTTTCTGCAAAATTAATAAAATTTAAAATATTAACATAAGTTTTAGCGTTGTCACGTACTCAATAGGACATCACATAAAAAAAGCAATTGTCACCATTGGAGCTTTCAAATTGCCCTCTGCATACCTAAACGTGACAATTGATTATAAACATGACAATAGTTATAGCGGCGAGTTTTGTCATTGCACGCGAATAGGGCTGTAAATTGGTGATGTACACATGTAAAACTTTACTTTTCGTACTCAGAAAAAGTTCCAGTTTTGATTTGTGAACTGGTTTCGATAAATTTCCGGTAAAAAATTAGACACGGCAGCGATTTGTTCGTAATTCACATGGTAATTGGAGATCGAGTTATGAATGAGAGAGCGAACTACGTAATTGGAGTGCCGTGGAAAAGCCGTATTAAATATTATTGATTAAGGCTAAAAGGCGTTTAACTTACACAGGCGGTTAGTCGAATCAAAAGTTTACATCATTTAACTAAGAGTTGAACAACGTAACCGCTTTTTAAATATAATGATTGTGTACGATTAGGAAATATGTAATAATATTCTCAACGAAATTTTTTGAAAATATCATCACTGCATCAAGTTTTATACTTGAAAAGGAGGACAAGGAGGGCATTTTTACTCAAATGGAGGACAGAGAAGGACAATATTTTTGAGGAGGACAATCCTCCTCAAAGGAGGACGGTTGGACGGTAACATGGTGTAACACTTTTTACTTCAGCCATCGCACAGTGGTTGCTGCCATAGGCCAAAATTAAAAAAATTTATGTAAAAATGTTTAAACCAAAATAGGCTTTGCAATCAGTTTTTTGTCCAAACTTCATGTTGTCATATATTTTTTGTCAAGGCATAACAAGGTAGAAGTGATTTCGACATTTCTCTCTTTTGAACTGCGACTGAAATGTCAACTCTTAAGCCTATACTATTCAAAATTTTTTCTTTATATAAATTTTCAATTGTGAGCTATGCGACTGATTTTAAATGCATAATAAAATGAAAAGGAATTGCGAGCGGTGCGTTGTGTTTGGCAAGAGCCTGGACAACAAACTTGTGAGTTATTTTAAACCTTCGAATTGTCAAGTGAAGCGACAACGGCGGGCAAATTGCGGCGATGTTTCATTAGGAGACTCTTCACGTGTGATCTTGACTTTATTTGTTGCCTATCGCAGCCGAGTATTTCTAAGTGGACGCGTTTGGTCCCAAGTGCAGGATTTATCATACTGAATATGAAAAGAAAATCTCCCTTTCATATACATACATGGATAGGCCAAATTTCAAATATTGGTCTGATATAACCTAAATCAGTATTCCTTGTTGACATAAAGAAACTGAAAGTAATTTTTAATAAATTCAATGGAAAGGAAATTTCGAATAGCAAAAATTTAATATCTAAATTATTGAAGTTAAGTTCTGATGTAAATTTAGAAGAATCAAACTTTTTTTAATATTCTTTAGAATTAAGTATTTGAATAAAAAAATAAATGCTCAAAAACATTGGGATAGTAAAAGCAAGAAAATTGTCAAAACGGTTTTATAAATGAGTGTGTTTCATTTAGTGTGTAATTTTGTGTAAGTATGCATTTCCACATTTACATTAAACCGAAAATTCAATAAGTAAAACGAAGCTGATTCTAATGAGATTTTAAATTCTGTCATATTTATATATATATGGTAAATGCATAACAAAGGGTTAATTTCTTTGTTTACATTTTTTGGCATTACAGTCAGGTATGAGAGAGCTGGACTGAATTGTCACTTCTACCCAGTGTTGCCAGAAGTTTTTGGCCCGACCGGCTAGATTGGCAAAAAAAAGCGGCTAAAAACGGCTAAAATGTTTTAGTGAAAATTCACATACTTTATTTAAATAAATCGCAAGAAACGAAAGACTAGTTAACACCATTAATTTATATCGAGTGTATATTCCTCATCATCAAATGAATCACTATTGTATATATCACCTGAATTCATTAATTTTAAGAGATCGTCATCTACAGTAAAATTATGGCAGCATTTTTCTTCACGTTTTAAACCGTATCTTATATATAAAATAGCGTTTAACGTTTTAACGCACATTGGATTTCTTTGCTTAGTTTTTATTATATTCATTGAACTAAATATTCGCTCTACTTCTGCATTACTTATAGGCAAAACAAGAAAACTAAAAACTAGGTTGCAAAGGTCAGCAAAAGGGTTTTCTCCTAGGGCATTTCGAAATTGATAAACTTCGGCCCAAAATTTTACAGTTGAGTCTAAATTACTCCAGGTATGTAACGTTAACCGTTGCCATTGCATCTCTATGGATGTTATTTCGTCGGCATTATATTTGTGTTTTTGTTGCTGTAGTTGAACAAATACTTTTGGTTTAATTACTCTTAATGCATTTCCAACCGAAAAAAGTCAATTTTTTTTAGTGTGGCAATATTTGTAGGGAGGCGTTGGCGTAATTCCTTTATTAAAGTGATAATAAAATAGCGACCATTTTCTCGAATTATTTTCTCGGCTTCGTGGTCAAAAGCGTTTGTGCTTACTTTTGTTTTTAAATACTCTTCAAAACTGTGATAAAACCGAGGAAATGGAGCAAGGTATGGTTCCAACGGGGAGCATATAGGATCAAATGTGTCCGCGCTAATAACCACTAGGGAGCATAGATGCGAAAGTAAAACATTGAGTTCATTAAAAATCTTCATTGGGTCTGCATTATTGCTTTCGAACAACTTGTTTACTTTTTGCACCTGAAAATTAGGCAAATAGTAAAATCGGCTAAAAACGGCTAACTTTTTTTTACAAACCGGCTAACAAATCGGCTGCCGGCTAGATCGAATTTTCTCCGGCTAGTTGCTATCAAAACCGGCTAAATCTAGCTGGAAAACGGCTAAAATAGCAACGCTGCTTCTACCTTGTTGAATATGCCTTGATTTTTTGTTTTAATTCTAACGGTTGTTTCCGAAAAAAGCAACAAAAGTGTCATCAATTGTTCATTTTATTTGTACAGCGTCAGCACGCTGAAAATTGAATTGTGAAAAGCCGAGTGAGTTAAAATTGTATGCAATGGATATTTTACATAAAGGTATTGACTTTATTTCTACAATTAAATTTTGAGAAAATTCGTGTTGTGTTCTATGCAAATCGTTATTTTACAAAAGTAGGATTTTGTGTGTTTCTTGGTTCGTCTTTCAAGTATATAGGTAATGTTTTAAGTGTGTTTCCCCTCTCGGCCCTCAATATTTTTATTTACATATTGTTTGTTAATATTTTAAGATTATAAAAGTGTTCAGTGTAGATGCATTGACCTGCAGAGGCTCTCGTATTATATTATTATTATTCCATAATCTAATCCAAGCTCTTTATGTATTTTCTACAGTTTTTTTTTCATGTTTATTTCTTGATTTATGGTTCTAATTTTCTAATTCAAAATGTTTCTAGGCACAAGTTAAGCCTGCCAATTTTGTCGATTGCATGTTTTTGAGATTTGGCGTAAAAATTTTGGTACGCATTCCCAAAAAGTTCAAAATTTGCTAGATGCAATAGCGAAAGATATTGAATATGAGGGTTTTGAGCCAGATCGGTATGAGTTGCAAAAATGTATTAATTACGTTTGTAAAAAATTTGCATTGTTTTGGCAAAGATCCAAACGCCAAAAATCAGCAGTTTTGAAAAATCATTATAATTGGCTCGAAAAGAAAGAAATCATTTCATTAAAATGTCAACCAATAGTTTCCACCAATTCAAATCGTGGCGCCCGAAAATAGATTTTGTTGAGTCTTCAAAAAGACTAAGCGTCGGCGAACATATCGGGATAAAATTTTTACGCTAAGGTCTGTTAAAAGTAAAAACTGTAATATGTAAAAGTGGGCGGGGTTGGACACGCCCATATACAGTCATGTGAAAAATAATAGGGACACGAACGACATTGTGACCAGTTTCGGCTATTTTTTGTTTGTTTGTTTAATGTTTATTTTTTTTATAAAAATACAACTCACTATCTAACAAAAAACAAATTTCAACCTTTGTAAAAAAAAAATAGAAAAAGTCAACAAAATTTTAAAACAACACCAAACTTTTTAAATAAGACTTTTAGAAAAAAGTTATGTATGCGCTTTTATAGCACAATGAATTCTAGCACAATATAGAGCAAGTTTTAAGTGGCTAAGAAATCGCTTTGATTTTTGATAATTTTTTTCCTGACGGTGTCATGCATTTTCTTCCATTAAAAGTATGTTTGACATTTTTTTTATGGAAGCTAATAGTAACACCATCCGCCAAAAAAAAATTATCAACAATCAACGCAAATTTTTAGCCACTTCAAACTTGCAATTTCTTATGCTAGAATTTAATGGGCTTTAAAACTGCACACCTAGATTTTTTCTAAAACTTCTTATTAAAAAGGTTTGTGTTGTTTTAAAATTTTGTTGAATTTTTCTACTTTTATAGTGTCGTGTCCCTATTATTTTTCACATGACTGTATGTGGGCGTGTCCAACCCCGCCCACTTTTACATATTACAGTTTTTACTCTTAACAGCTTAGGGTAAACATTTTATCCCGATATGTCCATTAAAAGTATTTTTGGCCGCTCTCCCCATATAAATGCAACCACTGTGCATCGCTATCTTTCCACGTTCTAACGACTTTTATACTTTTGTTGTATATTCTTATCAGTACACCTGTACTTCCTCTCTCATAATGAGTTGAAGTCAATCCAACAACAATAATAAAACCAGCAGACAAAAATGTAAATTAATGCAAATGTTACAGTTTTGCACTCATATATTTTTAAGAACTTTTTAACAATTTTCACGAAAAAAAGAACTATTAGCACAACGTTCAGTACCCTTTTCCTTTTTTTAGTTCCTGGATGCGATTTGGCATACCTTATTTGTATCTCTGTAAAAATTCTGGAGGTATACTCACCCCTATAGCCTTAGTTTGCTTTCACTGCTCATGTACTCAATTGGATGGACTGGGATACTTAGTAAGCATGTCCGCGGATTGTGGAGGTCATTTCAAATTAGTAAATTTTTGCTTTTGTGTCCAGTCTTTGCGAACATGTGCAGTGTGTTTTGGGTGATTTTTCAGCAGAATCTCCTATTTATCGACTACATCTTGCAAATATTGTTCCTAACGCATAATGCGTACTAACGAACCAACAAAATTTTTGAAATACAACCCCAAACTATTATTGACCGACCACTGTGATTCACAGTTTGCCTTACATGATGCGCATGGGCTTAATTTGGGTCTTTGATCCAATACCATGCCCGGCCATAGCATTGAAAGCGATTAATTTACTGTTGTCAGACCACATAACCTTCAACTGAAACTTAAAAATGTGTTTTTTTATTGCATTCTGAAAGGCCTTACATATCCCAATAAACAACGGTCCTGTTTTCGCGCGATACAGCAAAATGCTGCCACACTCGCACATGTATTTTGATCAAATTTGCTTTTTTCTTCTTTTATAATGCCTTTGCGCGCTCAATTTGGCAATTTTTCGCCTCACTGTCTATTGATTTGTATTAAAGTTTATTACCTTAAGCGCTTCCGTAATAGTGGCTGCATCGTTACTTGCTTCTNATACAGCAAAATGCTGCCACACTCGCACATGTATTTTGATCAAATTTGCTTTTTTCTTCTTTTATAATGCCTTTGCGCGCTCAATTTGGCAATTTTTCGCCTCACTGTCTATTGATTTGTATTAAAGTTTATTACCTTAAGCGCTTAAGCTTAAAGTTTATTACCTTAAGCGCTTGCTTCGAAGTTCACAAGATATCGGACCTTAATATTTTTTGACAGACTTCCTTTGTCCTTGGGACCACTTTAGGCTATATTTATTCTCAGTCTTAACATTTTCAAGTAGCAAACTCCACAATTTTTTGCCACTTTTCTTGCGGTCCCGCCTTTCCGCAGTAAATCTATTATTTACATTTATGATTCCTGATTAACCATATTATTTACTGGTGATCACATCTTCAATAAATTACAATACAGAAAAAAGTCATCTGACTTCCAACTAAGTAAAAGATAACTGTAAATTGCAAAACTGAGAGTGGGTGCAAAACTGTAACATTTGCCTTAATTTACATTTTTGTCTGCTGGTTTCTTTATTGTTGTTGTATTGACTTCAAATCATTATAAGAGGAAGTACATGTGTACCGATAAGTATATAAATACAACAAAAGTATGAAAGTTGTTAGAACTTGGAAAGATAGCGATGGCTGAAGTAAAAAGTGTTACACCATGTTACAGTTTAGCTCGTCCCTGTATATGTATTAAAGGGTTGCAGAATTACATTTGTCTCTTCCACGCTTACAAGTACTCTTTGCATTGTACTCTACTCCAAAGTATAATGATTATCTCTCTCCGCACAAAGCCACCACTCTCTTCATCGCGAGTGCAAATTGTTTTCATACTTCTTCTGTTGAGCCAAGTTGTGCACACTACTTGCCACGATTGCGCAATACAGATACACGAAGCTACACCAACGAGTAGAGAAAATACTACATGCTTGCTTGTACTACTCGCTTGTGCTTGTGTATTCGAAATTAGTCGTAGTTCTTGCTCAACGTTGCACAAATATGTACATAAGTGTGTATGTATGGTGTACATGTGACAAGTGAAGTGAGGTAGACGCATAAAATTTTAACTCCGCGTTTTCAGTAATTTTATATTGGAAAAGCGACGATTGGTTACCTTAAAGTGTGTTCGCAGTGAAGAAAACAGCCTGCAGCAGTGAAAGACAGTGTCACAAACGCAGCGGAGTCAAGATAAGTACTTTTATAGATTTATATAAAAAAGAACTTTTTCTTTTTCCTTTCCTTTGGCGATCCAAAGAGAAAGCCCCAAATAAAAGGAAAATAACAACAGAAAGTACTTTTGGCTCGCTAAACAGCTGATCGCGAGTGCGAATTCAGAGAAAGCAAAAAGCTGGAAATTTTGGTGAACTAACTTTTGGAAAAGCTTCTGTAAAAGCTTCCACAACCAAAGTCGCAATACGCTCAAGTTCGTTACAAAGCTTTTCGCAAAGCTTTCCACTGAGCTTAGCCCGGACACAAACCGAACGGGGATACAGCTTTTACCACGCAACCGGTGCAGTGGTGTCCAATAAAATAAAATAGCAGCGCGTAGAAAGCGTATTTGTTTCCACCAAAATAAAATAAAATTAAATTAAATTAAATTGAATTGAATTGAATTAGATTGAACTGAATTGAATTAAATTTAATTAAATTAAATTAAATTAAATTAAATTAGATTAAATTAAGTTAAATTGAATTAAATTAAATTAAATTAATTTAAATTAAATAAAATTAAATTAAATTAAGTTAAATTAAATTAAATTGAATTAAAGTAAATTAAATTAAATTAAGTTAAATTAAAATTAAACTGAATTAAATTGAATTTAGTTGGATTAAATTCAATTAAACTAAATTAAATTAAATTAAATTAAACTAAATTAAATTAAATTAAATTAAATTAAACTAAATTAAATTAAATTAAATTAAACTAAATTAAATTAAGTTAAATTAAATTAAATTAAGTTAAATTAAATTGGATTAGGTTAAATTAAATTAAACCAAATTAACTAAATTAACTTAAATTAAATTAAGTTAAATTAAATTAAATAAGTAAATTAAAGAAAACTTAACTCAGCCAAATAAAATATTAAATTAACCGAAAGTAAACTGCTATAGCGAAATAACCTGTATAAATAAATTAAACTTAATATAACCAATTAAAAATAAAATACAATTACCTGTAAAAAAAGTACAAAGTTGGTGCTCACCCCGTGGTGAGGAAGTGATAAAAAATTAAAAATGGATAAACGGAAGCAAAACCAAGGCACCGCTATCCAACCCCCGCCCGGGGCTAGTAGCCCCTTCCAGCGGAGCGGAATGACCCCACGACCTCCCGTACGTAACACGTTACTGGCCACGCGACCAGCCAGTGAGAATACGGATATCGCGAGTTCCAATTACGTGGTGGATTCTGCAGGGTCACCAGCAGCACGCATAGATATCGGAAATGCAGCTGACTCTCGGAGAATCCAATCAATCGAGAACTCTGCTGAAAAGTACAACGACGCCCTTCGTATGATTGGGAAAAAGATCGGGGAACTGAGGAAGATAATGGACAGCCAGAGGCACGTGAACCAGCAAATGAAGAACGTTGAAGAATCGTTGAGAGTAATGATCCAGAAAGAACCTCAGTTAGTTCTTCAGTGAAATCGGCTCAAACAGACCGGCCAGTCAAAGGTGATAAAACAGAGACTAGGAGCAGGTCGGCGAACGAACCCACACCCGAGAACCACCCACAACCTAAAGGAAAACGCATTCGTGTCACCTCACTTCGAGCACAAGCAGAGAAAAAGGATCGCCAAAGTCGTAGCAGTGATCAACCAACAACTGCTAACAACTCAGCCCAGGAGCCAAAAGGCGATAACCAGTCGTTATGCTCCAACGTTACCACAGCCAACTTAAATATGGAGTGGACTAAGGTGAAACCGAAAAGACGGCAGAGAAAAAAGCCAGCCAGCCCGGACGCCATTGTAATCAAATCTTCTGGAGTGTTCTTACGCTGACATTTTGAAAACGGTAAAAAGCGAGGACAGCCTGAAGGGTCTAAGCGAAACTGTGCGGAAGATCAGGAAAACAGCTAGGGGCGATCTCCTGTTTCAGCTGAACAAGTCTGAGGCGCAAATACTGCGAAACTTCAAGAGGCAGTCGAAGGGGTACTGGCAAGTAAAGCAGAAGTCAGGACCCTAACTGAAATGGTTCATATAGAGATACATGATATCGACGAAGTTACGGCAAGCGAAGAGGTGTGCTTAGCTTTAAATGGCCAGGGTGAGTCCACTAAAGTGCAAGTATCCGATATCCGGTCGATGCGAAAAGCGTACGGAGGCACACAGACCGCAACCTTACTCCTACCCGAGAGCGTTGCCAATAAGTTAGTGGCCCAAGGTAAAATCAGAATTGGCTGGGTTATCTGCCGAATAACACATAAAATAAACCCAAAGTGCTGCTACAAATGTTTTGAGTTCGGCCACATATCCAAGGGCGGTCGGAGCAGCGACGATTTTGGCAAATCGTGCTTCAAGTGCGGTCAAACTGGGCGCACGGCCAAACTATGCACAAATGCACCAGGGTGCTTATTATGCGTAAAACGTGGCAGAATTTCTACAAGCCACCAGGCAGGAGGCAACAAGTCCCTGGTATATCAACAAGCGGTAAGCAAAATAAAGGTATGATGAGACTTTTGCAGCTTAACCTCAACCACTGTCAAGCGGCGCAGGACCTCCTGTCGCAAACAATATTAGAAGAAAAAATCGATATTACGATACTCAGTGAGCCATACAAATCGAAATCGTCGCAGTGCTGGCTTCAGGATCAAAGCGGAAAAGCGGCTATTTGGTCATGCGGGAACCCAGCACGCTGGATGCAAGGTGCCGTGCCTGAAAATGGTTTCGTTGGTGCGGAAATCGGCAACTTGTACGTATACAGCTGCTACATTGCGCCAAGCATAAGTATACAGGCATTCGAAAATATACTGTTAAAGATAACAATTGATGCTAGAGGCAGGCAGAATGTTCTTATAGCAGGCGACTTCAACGCGTGGGCGCAAGAGTGGGGATGCCGCAGTACAAGCCCAAGAGGGAGAGCTCTGCTGGAGGCTTTCGCTTGTTTGGACGTCGCACAGTGGTTCGGATAGCGGATCTAGCTGGACGAAAGTCAAAATTTTTTGTTTTTAAAATACTTAATGGTACTTTGAATACATTCCTGACAATACATTCAAATAGAAATTGCATTTATTAAAGCATTAACATATGAAAACAAACAAAAAAGGTAAGTCAACGTCGCCTATTTGAGAACTCTATTTTAAAAGCTGAAATTTAACTTAAAAGATTGCTAATTGCACTCACAGATATTTGCATAATTGCAAATTGACTTTATAAACAAAAAATTACACTTATTCCGCTATAGATTCAGAGGTCATAACGCAATTTATGTCCACATTGGTATAAGCAAATTTATTCTGAAAATCGTCGTTTTGACGTTTGTGTGTTAAAACAGAATAATACTTGGAGTTATAAAAACTTTGGTTATGTAAGAAATAAAAAAAATAGCAACTCGCGAATTTTCTGCTTTCTGAAATTAAAAAATTATACAACAGGCATGCAAAGCTTTAAGCGCTGTTATAAATTTTTTTCTGAAATTTATTTGTGTTTCTTGCTGTGATCTTACATTTTAGTCATGGTAAAGAAAATCTTAAGAAGTGAGTTGTTTGACATTTGGAGAAGTGTTGCTAAAACTTCTAAAAGACAACAAGGTGTCCGTGATTATGTGATTAGTAAATTGAAAGAAATATCTGATGAAAATGCTCGTTCCGAAGTAAATAAAGTAAATTAAGTAAATGACTTTAGATTCGTAATTTTTTTAATTTTCGTCCGCCATATTGGATCCGCCATTTTGAATTTTTGGTAAATGACTTTAGATATGTAATCAGCGACCCAGAAAAGCCCCAGATACCCAGTTTCATAGAAATCGACCGATTTTTTTAATTTTCGTCCGCCATATTGGATCCGCCATTTTGAATTTTTGATAAGTGATTTCAGATTCGTAATCAGCGACCCAAAAATCCCCCTAGGTAATAAGTGGTGTAAAGATCCATCAACGAGTACTTGTTTAAATAGTTTCGTCCATTGGGCTAGATTTGCGATCCGAACCACTGTGCGTCGTTCTACTAAACCCGGGATCTGAACACAGCTTTAGCCGAAACGGTTTTGGGTCAATAATAGACCTGACCTTTATCAGTTCCGGGCTATATAGATTCACTGAATGGAAACATAGCATGTGTTATACGCAAAGTGATCATTCAGCTTTAATTTCCAATATCAACTGCAGACGAGAACTGTCTAAGCGGACTTACAACCCCGGAATATCGCACCTTTTCGTATATGACATCAAGAAGTTTAGCAGACACTACTACCGCAATGTCGTCAGCAAACCTACTATGGATGATCCTTCGGGCAATTCAGTACGAAGAACTCCATCATACATAATGTTCCATAGTAAAGGGCCTAGTACGGATCCTTGTGGAACGCCACCTGTTATCTTAGCCCGCTGCAGGCCCTCCTCCGTTTCGTTCCGCAGCACTCGCGAATGGAAATAACTTCGTATTAGTATTCGAAGATAATAAGAAATTCCAATACTCTCCAGTCTATCGAGTACTTTAGCCCAGGTGGCAGAGTTGAACGCGTTCTTTACGTCTAAGGTAACAATCACGCAGTACTCTTTTGATTCTCCCAGCCACCGTGTACCGCTCGTTGCATCCCGTGCTAAGCTTAATGACTTCTGCTACCGCATTCACAGTGGATTTCCCTTTTCTAAACCCGAATTGGTTTGCCGATATTCCCCCTTTCTCTTGGACTTCCCTGTGGAGACGCTTGACAATTATATTCTCCAAGATTTTACCTGCTGTGTCTAGCAGACAAATAGGCCGAAAACTTGGCTGATCATCCAGAGGTTTACCCGGCTTAGGTATTAAAACAAGCTTATGCCTCTTCCAGATTCGAGGGAAAGTTCCATTCCTGAAACATCCATTAAAAACTTGTAGGCTTAGGTATTAAAACAAGCTTTTGCCTCTTCCAGATTTGAGGGAAAGTTCCATTCGTGAAACATCAATTAAAAAATTGTAGAAATGAGGAAGCGTACTGCTGGACTGCAAGCTTTAGATCAATGTTGGGCACGCCATCGGGGCCAGGAGCCTTCTTTACTTCCACTTTAGCTGTTGCGAGTGTGATTTCTTCTTCCGTTACAGGGTCAACAACACTCAACGGATCACCATCCATAGTGGACACTAACGGCCTCTGTACAGGAAATAGTGTCTCCACAACGGACTTTAGGTATGCAGCGTTTGTCGGATTCATGTTTCTGCCTTTCAGCTTTTTTGAGAAAATTTGTAAGCCGAGCCCCAAGGATTCCGTTCAGCATCATCGCAAAGCTCTAAAACGCATTACTTTCTTGAATTCCTTTCTTTAGTGCGTCGCGTGTACTCTTATAAGCCGCACGAAGTACCACGAAGTTGTCTCTTTCCCTAGCTCTCTGAGCGTTTCGTCTACATCTTAGACATTTCTTTCGCAGGTCCGCTATGTTATCGTTCCACCAGTAAACCGCATGACGATACGTGGAGGAAGTTCTCCTGGCCATTGAAGCATCGCATGCTGCGCGAATATCGGCCATTAGGTGCTCGGCCAGGGAGTCTGCTGACCCTTGGCAAACGGTGGATGGTAGCATGCTGGTAAACGAGTCGGGGTCTAAAGTACTGGTTTTCCAGCCGTGCGTGATTAAAAGTTGGTTAAATAGCTTCGGCCTGAAGCTAGCCGAGCAAAAAACAGAAGCAATACTTATCTCGAGTCGTAAGAAACTAGAGGAGGTAGCGCTAAAAATTGGCGACCACACCATCATAACGAAACCCACAATTAAATACCTGGGAGTGGTGCTAGACAAGCGTCTTACTTTCAGCGCCCACTTGAGCTATGTGAGAGAGAAAGCAGCTTCAACTATCACGGGACTATCGCGAATAATGCTTAATACGCGAGGACCGAAACAGCGCAGACGTTTACTCTTAGCGAGCGTGGTTAAAAGCCAAATACTGTATGCGGCCCCAATTTGGTCAAACGCGGCACAGTGTCCAGCCTACTTCCGCGGAGTCAACTCAACATACCGTTTATGCGCGCTCCGAGTTTGCAGCGCCTTCAGAACAGTGTCGGACGAAGCAGCTTTCATAATCGCCAGTATGATACCCGTAGATATACTGGCGAGAGAATCGACGGTCCTTGCATCCACACCGCGTAGTCTAACTCAATTAGACCGACGCCAAGCCCGGGAAAGCAGCATTACGGAGTGGCAAAACAAGTGCAATAGTACGATTAAAAGTCGTTGGACCTATCGCTGCATACCAAATCTGGTATCCTGGCTTGATAGAATGCATGGCGAAGTAGATTTTTATCTTAGTCAGTTCTTTAGTGGTCATGGCTGTTTTAAGGCATACCTATTTAAATTCAAACATGAGCACGACCCGTACTGCGACTTCTGTCGAAATGGCGTGGAAGAAGATGTGCACCACGTATTCTTTGAGTGCCCTTGATTCCATCGGCAGATGAACCAACTGAAACTAGCTGTTGGAGGGGTGTTTACGCCACAGTCCATAGTCGCCTATATGGTGAAAGGAGCCAGTGAATGGGCATCAACCAGCCACACACTAACTTCAATTTTGAAGGAACTGAGGGACCTAGAGAGACAGCGGCGTATCACCCGTGATTAAGCCAACTCTTAGCATAGCCGCGGACTGTGACCAAACTATGATGTTCACCAACCAAAGCGTAGGCGCGGACTGGAACCTAGGCCGTTCCAGCCGCCCGAGTAGTACAGCTAAGAAACTTGTGCTTTCAGACCGTCCCTTGAGCATGAAACTTACCAATTAAAGCGTAAGCGCGGACTGGAACCCAGGGCGTTCCAGCCGCCCAGGTGGCAATCTCGAAAACTTGTGTAATCGAAAAATAGGCGCGGACTGGAACCTAGGGCGTTCCAGCCGCCCAGGTGGCAATCTCGAAAACTTGTGTAATCGAAAAATAGGCGCGGACTGGAACCTAGGGCGTTCCAGCCGCCCAGGTGGCAATCTCGAAAACTTGTGTAATCGAAAAATAGGCGCGGACTGGAACCTAGGGCGTTCCAGCCGCAAATAAAGTGCAGTTTCGAATTTCGGCGCGTTGGTGCGGATCGGAACCTAGACCGTTCCAACCGCAAAGGCAGTATACATACATACGTATACGGGCCTGAAACTCGTCTCTTATGCAAGCCTGCTCAATGCAATACCAGCATAAGGCATGCCGTCATTTTAAGGTATTTGTTCTAACTGCCTATAAAAGCGAAGATAATAAGTTGTATCTAAGAGATAAATAAATAAATAGTTTAAAAAAAGGGTATTTCTCTTTAAACAAGATGTGGCAAAGCCTACTAGGTGTAGCCCAGGACTCAGTACAACCGACTGGAAGNAAACTCGTCTCTTATGCAAGCCTGCTCAATGCAATACCAGCATAAGGCATGCCGTCATTTTAAGGTATTTGTTCTAACTGCCTATAAAAGCGAAGATAATAAATTGTATCTAAGAGATAAATAAATAAATAGTTTAAAAAAAGGGTATTTCTCTTTAAACAAGACGTGGCAAAGCCTACTAGGTGTAGCCCAGGACTGAGTACAACCGACTGGAACGAATGTGCGAGCCTAGTGCTCAACCGCCTCCCGACGAAATACTTGACGGTGGTACCGGGGGGTTCGGTACTTGGACAGTAGGAGGCTTAGTTCGGGTTAAAGTCCCACACTGACGGGTACAGGTTTCGATGCTTGCTCCTCGTAAAAAAAAACAAAAAATGGTGTATGTATGTATGTATGTATGTATGTATTATGGCTGATTTCCATAGCGTCGATTGCTTTGCATACGTACAAAGTATAAGGTTCCATAAAGTTATCGAAACGCATCGCTAGAGCAATCACTGCATCAGAAACAAAGTTGATGCTTCGTTTGTTATTGGTTAGCATTGGTGTTTTAGAAATGGAAAATTCAGAAAAATTGTTCATTGCTATACTGAATATTTAAAATATGCACTGTTTATGGTTGCAATGTGTCGCAACTCTGCATATACAAACAGTTTGAATACCGCAGTATAACAATTTCCAAATATTGTATTGATAGGTTTGGGAAGTCAGCCTATGTATATGTATGTATGTGCACATATGTATGTGCATTAGATGCCTTATTTTCTCCATACATTTTGCTAAAGTATTTCAGATTCTCCCTCCGGCAGCAGAATATGAAAATATGACACTAAAGAGNCAGCCGCCCAGGTGGCAATCTCGAAAATTTGCGCGATCGATAATAGGCGCGGACTGGAACCTAGGGCGTTCCAGCCGCAAATAAAGTGCAGTTTCGAATTTCGGCGCGTTGGTGCGGATCGGAACCTAGACCGTTCCAACCGCAAAGGCAGTATACATACATACGTATACGGGCCTGAAACTCGTCTCTTATGCAAGCCTGCTCAATGCAATACCAGCATATGGCATGCCGTCATTTTAAGGTATTTGTTCTAACTGCCTATAAAAGCGAAGATAATAAATTGTATCTAAGAGATAAATAAATAAATAGTTTAAAAAAAGGGTATTTCTCTTTAAACAAGACGTGGCAAAGCCTACTAGGTGTAGCCCAGGACTGAGTACAACCGACTGGAACGAATGTGCGAGCCTAGTGCTCAACCGCCTCCCGACGAAATACTTGACGGTGGTACCGGGGGGTTCGGTACTTGGACAGTAGGAGGCTTAGTTCGGGTTAAAGTCCCACACTGACGGGTACAGGCTTTCGATGCTTGCTCCTCGTAAAAAAAAACAAAAAATGGTGTATGTATGTATGTATGTATGTATGTATTATGGCTGATTTCCATAGCGTCGATTGCTTTGCATACGTACAAAGTATAAGGTTCCATAAAGTTATCGAAACGCATCGCTAGAGCAATCACTGCATCAGAAACAAAGTTGATGCTTCGTTTGTTATTGGTTAGCATTGGTGTTTTAGAAATGGAAAATTCAGAAAAATTGTTCATTGCTATACTGAATATTTAAAATATGCACTGTTTATGGTTGCAATGTGTCGCAACTCTGCATATACAAACAGTTTGAATACCGCAGTATAACAATTTCCAAATATTGTATTGATAGGTTTGGGAAGTCAGCCTATGTATATGTATGTATGTGCACATATGTATGTGCATTAGATGCCTTATTTTCTCCATACATTTTGCTAAAGTATTTCAGATTCTCCCTCCGGCAGCAGAATATGAAAATATGACACTAAAGAGCTAACAAAATGGAAAAACAATTTCATTATTGCAAAAACTGAATGAGCTACTCCGAAAACCGCGATTTATAAGACTGTTTTGCTATAACTTTAGATCTTTATATGAAAACACATTCACACACAAGAAAGAAAAAAAAATCCAACGTCATGAAGAATAAGCCGCTAAAGCGAATGGCGTCCTCAGTTTTTAATACAACTAACCAAAAAGTTACCCACACGGCCTAAAGTGACAATTTGGTAACATTTTTCAGGAATTTTCAAATTTATTCGTTAGGATTTTCCAGATAGTAGTAATTTTTCCAAAACTAAAATATTTAAAATTGTAGCTAATTTAATGTAGTTTTTAAAAAAGTGAACAGATTTTAGATCAAATTATTAAAAAATAAAAATAAAATTTAAAAGCCAAAGCAGGAGTGGATAAAACTGTCGTAATGTGGAATACTTTAATCTATATTCACGACTGATAATAACATTATTATCTTACATAATCAAAAAAAAATAGACAATATTGATGCAAGCGATAATGGAGAAAACGACAAAGACTAGTTACTTCCTAAATGGTAGGTTTCATTAATTTAATACATATAAAGAAAAGTGCACTTAATTTTAACTACAGAGAAAACACTGCGCAATTTCTTGAAATCAACGTTGCCTACTCGGGAGCACGTTCTGCGTCGGCTAATTCACCTTCGTAAATCCAAAAAAATATATAAAAATACAAAAAAAAAACAATACAAAGACAGGTTTTGAGANTCGGGAGCACGTTCTGCGTCGGCTAATTCACCTTCGTAAATCCAAAAAAAAATATAAAAATACAAAAAAAAAACAATACAAAGACAGGTTTTGAGGCATTATTTGTGGACGCATCAAATTATAAAAATTTTTTGGAAATTGACTCCAGTCGATGGATAAACAACCAAAATTATTTACGCGCTGAAGCAATAGTGAAAAAAATTATTGCAACAAAGTTAAATGAAAAAGTAACCACTTCCGAGACCGAGAAACAGATGGTTTTTCAACTCGTAGAGGCGCATCAGGAAGTGTTTCCCTACCTAGCATCCAAAAACGACATTGTTAAAAATTTCAAAAAAAATTTAAAGTATGTATGTCGGACATGGCTTTACGTAAATCTAATTTATTAGTTCAAATATAATTTTATTTAAAACCTGTCAACTTTTTTTATGACCACATTAAATTAGCTACAATTTTAAATATATTAGTTTTGGAAAAATTGTGACTATCTGGAAAATCCTAACGAATAAATTTGAAAATTCGTGAAAAATAGTACCAAATTGTCACTTTATGCCGCGTGGGTACTTAACTGAGTACGCCATTCGCTTTAGCGGCTTATTCTTCATGAGTTTGGGAATTTTTTTTTTCTTTATTGTGTAAAATGAATGTGTTTTTATATAAGGATCCAAAGTAACAGCAAAACAGTCTTATATATCGCAGTTTTCGGAGTAGCTCATTCAGTTTTTGCAATAATCAAATTTTTTTTATTTTGTTAGGTCTTTAGCGTCCTATTTTCATATTCTGCTGCCGGAGGGAGGATCTGAAATACTTTAGCAAAATAAATCATCTAATATACATACATAGGTTCCGTCCTCGGTCCGTTGCTATGGATCATTGCTTACGATGGAGTCTTACGCCTACCTGTTCCAAAAGGTGTTAAAATAATTGCCTATGCTGATGATATTGCGCTAGTTGTCGTAGCGAAAGATATTAAGGGTGTACAGACAAACGGCCACCTCAAGTACTGCCAACTTGGTCGACGAATGGCTTAAGGATAATGGCTTGCAGCTAGCTATCCAGAAAACTGAAGGAGTACTTATAACAAGCAGGAAGAAGAAAGAAAGTACGACTTTGAATGTAAAAGGGTATGTATTTGAGACGATCCCAGCAGTAAGATACTTAGGTGTGATGATAGACGCTAGGTTATCATACAAAATATACACTGAAACGGTTAGTAAGAAAGCGGCTACAGTCCATAGTTCGTTAGCTAGGTTAATGGCAAATGTAGGAGGTCCTAGTCAGAATCGAAGGAAACTCTTGAGTAAAGTAACACAATCGGTTGTTATGTATGCCTGAGCTTAGAGCAAGGGAACAACGCCGCCGGATAGTCAGGCTGTAATCAGTGAAATAAATGAAGTAATTGACATTAATTGTGTTTCACTCTTGTTTTTTACTCCACAGGGAATCTCTCCACGAAGCACAGACGACAAAACGCTCCTGAACCCCTTATCACAAATGTGGATGGGGGAATACGGAAATGGTGTTATGGAGTGAGGTATTCTGTATGCCATGGCCCCTCTCTGATGAAATGCAAAAGCAGTCCCGCGGAGGTGGCTTCATCGGAGTTTCATACGGGCCACTGGTGAATAGTGCGCTATCCCAACGTCCGTAAAAAAAAACATATATGAATGCTTAGAAAAAATAACTAAAAAAATTTGTACACTCATTCATGTGATATCATAGCTAGTAAATTTTTTGGATTCATTATGTGCGCTTTTAAAACATATTTTTTTACGGTCTTCTCACTTATGAAAAATTATTAACATTGTAAATTCTCATATATATCTACTACATAGAACAAAAAAAAATTGCTTCTCTTTTTGTCACTTTTTAGCAGCAAGGCAGAAAATAAAAAAATCACATAATTGAAGGTGCAGAATCAATATATTTCTGAATATCTCAAACATGTTTGAAAAAATATGGCAAAAACTAAAACGCTCACATAAATACATACATGTCTGAGCAGTGAGTCGGCACTCTGTTAAAAAAAAAAAAACACAAAAAAAATATAAAAAATAAAACTGTTCCTGAAAATAAAATAAAAAAATTTATTTTTCTTTTTAAAATAATATAATCTAAAAATTTACAGAAAACTAAATTATAAAAAAATAAAAATAAAATAAGTTCCTAAAAACAATAAAATTAGTAAACGATTACTTCTTTTAAATCAATAAAAATTCAGAATGAAAAGAAAATTAAAAGAAAGTAAACAACATTTTTTTTATTAAAACAATATAATCTAAAAATTAAGAAAATTAAATTAAAAAAACAGAAAAAATAAAATAAGTTTCTACTAATTAAATGAAATTAAAAAAAGCATTTTTCTTTTAAAGCAATTACCGCATTCACAAGACGTGTTAAGCGTCGTAACATCTTAAGTCTGAAAATTTGTCTATGTAATTAAACGATTGAAATGGTTTTATGGGATTCGCTGTGTGTGATAAGAGCTAACTACATATATATCGTCGGTTAAAGTACAAAACCGCGTATCGTCATTCTGCAAAACCGCGTAACTGACATTGGCTGCCAAAAATTCACATAAACTCTTGGCTCAATAAGCTCTTGGCTCAATTCTTATCCATTTGTCCTAAAATATACTAGCCAGAAATGCGATTGCTTTATAAAAAAGAGAATAATTTTGAAACATGAGTGTTTTTCTCTCTAGAAAATAATTTATGCGACCTCACATACATTACATTATCTTGCATTATTTTGATACGAGGTTTTGCATTTTGTTGATACGCGGTTTTGTACTTTAAACGACGATATGTATATGTATGTACGAGGGATGTTTCCAAAGAATTTATAGGCATAAGTCTTGACATGTGTATGCAACAATCTAGTGCAATATTGTTCAGTCTGATTTTAGGTGTTCGACTGATATAGACGCGTTTTCATAGCATTGTTTTTATATGGAAGACGCAAAAAAATCTCAAAGAGCAAGGTGCGAAAACATCAGAAATTATTCAGCGGACCACTGCAACAAGCACTGGTCAAAAAACGGTCTGGAAAGTTGCAAATGCGTCCGTTATTGCAACAGGATAAAGGAAGACCACACACCGCAAGAAAAACGAAGGATGTTTCGAACGATTTACGATGGGAATTGCTTTCGCGCTCACCTTATTCCGCCTGGATCTTGCACCAAGTGATTATCACCAGTTCCCAGATTTGAAAAAACCCTTACGGGTGTTCGATTTGAAAGCTTAACTGACGTAAAACGTGCCATAAATAAGTCGATTGAGGAGACACCGGAATAGTTTCTTGAGGAGGGCTTAAAACAATTGGTTTACCGTTGGAATAAATGTATTCAGTTAAATGGAGAATACTTTGAAAAACTACATTGTAATATTGACGAAAATTAACAAAATAATAAAAATTACAGCTAAATTCCCAGAACTTTAAAAACATCCCTCGTAAATATTTATTATCAGTTCAAAAACATTTCGGTGTATGTTTTTCCTAAGAACGAAGAGCATCGGAGAAAGTTGACATATCGAGCCCTAACCGCGAAAATAATACAAACTTTTTTTCAAAACTTACTTTTTGATGCAGAAATGCTTTAGAAGCTCCAAAAGCATTTGTGCAATCGAGGTTAGGGCTCGATATGTATGCGGCTGGAAGGAAACGTAAAAACCTTAAAGTTTTGTTTGTTTATTTAATTTCCTGAATTATGATATGGTACTGCATTCTATGATAAAAACATTACAAGGGAAAACCATTAAGAGGAAGCCTGACGTTTTCAAGCAATATAATTTTACAATTTAAAACTCAAACTCACATACACATCTCATTTTCAATCTCAAACAACAATAATTGTGAACTATTTCATTTTTCTATTTTAAATTTTATATGATTTTAAAATGCTTGAGAATGCCAGAAATTGAGAAAATGATTTTACCTTGAGTCAAGTTTTTAAAGTCGGCCACACAAAATTGACTTTTCGATTTTTATATTTCTTTGACCGATTTTGAAATTTAACAAACTGTGCAATATTGACCCCAAAGATTTTGCGCTAATTTTATTTTCTTGGCCAGTTATTTGCAGACACATTTTTATGCAGTCTTTTAAGCTTTTTTAAATATTTCAGCAACCATCCATTCGAATCTTATGATTTTTTGACAGCAGTTAGAGAACTTATTGGGCAATAAAATAAAGTGGTCAGTTTGTAAAATTTCGATTCTTGTTTTATAAAGAATTTTATTTTTTTAATCAATTAAATTTTTTTACCAACTTCTCATATACCTAGGAAAAGAATTCAAAAGCAATTATTTGCGCTAAACATTCAATTTTACTTTCATAAAAAAAAATTACTGTACCTTTGATTGACTTATAGCTTTTTACCAAAAAAAATTAACCAAGATTAAAAAAATATAATACAAATGAACTGAAAAGCAAAAAATAAAATTTTCAAACTTAAGTATCAAATCAAGGATTATCAAATTATTATTATTTTTTGCCTTTCAGTTCATTTGTATATATTTTTTTTAAACTTGGTTCATTTTTTTGGTAAACAGCTTTAAGTCAATCAATGTACAGTAATTTTTTTTATGAAAGTAAAATTGAATGTTTAGCGCAAATAATGTTTTTTGAAGAAGTTGGTAAAAAAATCAATTGATTAAAAAAATAAAATTTTTTATAAAACAAGAATCGGAATTTTACAAACTGACTACTTTATTTTGTTGCCCAATAAGTTCTCTAACTGCTGTCAAAAAATCATAAGATTCGAATGAATGGCTGCTGAAATATTTCAAAAAGTGTAAAAGCCTGCATAAAGCTTTGTTTGAAATAACTCCTGAATAAAATTAAATTAGCGTAAAATCTTTGGTGTCAATTTTGAACACCATGTTAACTCTCAAAACCGGTCAATGAAATAAAAAAAATCAAAGTCAATTTTGGGTGGCCCACTTGAGAAAACTTGACTTCGAGTAATGTTTGTATCATGCTTCATTCTATGTAGTAGTTTACAAATATATACGTACACTTCTACAATCACCAAAATTGTCATAGGCTGTCTTTGTTTGATTTCGAATTGAAAACACATTGCGATCATATTGTACTAGTAATATAGAAGTATTACATATAAATATGTATGTATTCGGAATTTTTTGGTGTTAAGCCCGTAAGTCGTATACTATGTTCACTAGGGCGGGTCAATTTCTTCTTAGAAAATATAACCGACTTTGTTTCGGCGACAGAACTATTCTCTTGTCAAATCTGAACAAAAAAGTCTATGGAAGCATAGCTCTATAATTGGTTTCGAGCCTCCTTATTTTTATTTTTAGTTAATAATCCCATACCTGTTTCTTTTTTTATATTTGGTTAAATTTTTTTTACGATAAATTAAATTTTGATGTTGATTTTTCTCGAAACCCTCCGCTAGAGAGCATAGCATGCAAAATTTACTCAATTGGACTATTTTTAAAGGAAAAANCATAGCTCTATAATTGGTTTCGAGCCTCCTTATTTTTATTTTTAGTTAATAATCCCATACCTGTTTCTTTTTTTATATTTGGTTAAATTTTTTTTACGATAAATAAAATTTTGATATTGATTTTTCTCGAAACCCTCCGCTAGAGAGCATAGCATGCAAAATTTACTCAATTGGACTATTTTTAAAGGAAAAACTTCGATTTTCCCTACCTTTCCATTAAAAATTGTCGCAATTATTTTTTTTCAAGCTATTAAAAAAACATACCAATAATAAACAAAAAAAAAACCCTCCATATTAATGAGCTGCCATTACGCCGGCTGTAACTGATTTCGAACCGATCCATTACAAGATATGCCACCGCCTTTAACAGAAGAAAAGGGACGATAATTGTCCACCGATGTCAAATATTTATACAAAATGGCGAATGCTATATCTAATGGATTTTGCTCGAATGATTTAGCAAATATCAAGCTTGGAAAAATAGCTCATTCTCGTTGGATTACAAAACCGCATATCGTCATTCTGCAAAACCGCGTAACTGACATTGGCTGCCAAAAATTGGATTTGCTCACACAAGCTCTTGGCTCAATCCTTATCCATTCGTCCTGAAATATACTATCCAGATATGCGATTTCTTTATAAAAAAGAGAACCATTTTGAAATATGAGTGTTTTTACTCTCTAAAAAATAATTCATGCAACCTCACATACGTGGTTTTGCATTTTGCTGATACGCGGTTTTGCATTTTGTTGATACGCGGTTTTGCACTTTAAACGACGATATGTGCCAATGTACTTTAACATAAAGTATTAGAATTCAATAATTTATGGTAGTGTGCTGTTATCTAAATTCATACATTGGACTCGATTTTTGAATGATGATGTTCTCGAAATTATAAATTCTGTTATACAAAATAACGCATTTTATTCACATAGCGAAAACATCTTGTTAAGTATGTTATTCGATGATAGAAAAGCAATTCGCGACCTTTCAATAAAAAAATACTGCATTTTCGCAATAACATATACGATTCAGAAGAGCTGCGAAAGTACAAGAAACCAAAGATAAACTTCAACTGCAACAGCTATGTAGATATGAGAGACCTAAATGACGACGAAATTTTTTTTTAGCCGCCTTTCACAAGGAATATTCCCTACGAACATTTGGTTGGTGATTTACCACATAAACGAGAGGGTATTATGGCAGTGGATGTGGAAAGTAGAAAGCAAACACCTCGAATGGAAAGTAAAAAAAGATTTAAACAAAATTTTGTAATATATTATATTGTAGTATAAATATAGCTCCATGCCTTTAATAAAAAACAATTTTGCGAATTTCGCGGTTGTTTATTTGTTTTTTATTCGGTTAACGTCGAATGATCTTACAAGTAAAATGAAAATAATGCATAAGGGAAAAGTGAATGGTTTAATAGAAACTTCCTTCTAGTTCACCTTGAAATAATGTGCACATTTTCTTAAAAAAAAGTTACCAAATATAAAAAAGGAAATTGGTTGGGGATTAATAATTAAAATTAAAAATAAGGAGGCTCGAAATCCATTTTAGAGCTATGCTTCCATGGACTTTTTTGTTCCGAATTACCAGTGGAATACGTCAGTCGGCGAAACAAAGTAGAAAATAAATTTGACCCGCCCTAATGTTCACGTTGAGCCATTAACTCGTGTTTAAGGGCCATTTTGGAGTTAAACGGTTAACACTACTCATTAACTCGGAGTTTGCCATACAAATAATTTTCGTTTAACTCGCCTCAAACACCTCTTTTATTTGGAGTTAAAGCGAATGCAACCTTTTTTTTTACCGAATCTGGTTTGTGTCTTTGATAATCCAAACCTGCAACCAGCTTGCCGACAGTTAGCCTGTTCCCGTACTCCAGGATTTTATGCTATGAAAAAAAAACAAAAATGTGGCTCGATAGAACTTGTGCTGATTTCAACGATAAGGAAGATATCAATGGTTAAAGTAAATTTTTTTGATTTTTTTAAATACTAATGTAGGAATAGACGGTTCGCTTGGTAATTTGGAGTCACGTTTATTCAAAAATGTTCACTTATACATACATTTCGGTACACTACTTTGCAACAGTTTGGCGACTGTGTTGTGCGCGCTTCAATGTACAATGTTAGACCTCAGTATATCCAGTAAAAAAACTGTGGTGAAGTCCTTTATGGGGATAAAGTTTCCAGAGGTGAAATTTTAGGTAGCACACAATTTCTTACACGCATGGTTGCTTTTCAGCACTCATGAAAGAAACTTAAGAAATATTTGAAAAAAAAGTTCATATAGTACATTAATTTTTGAAAGAAATACCATATAATGTATGTACTCTGGTTAATAATATCAAAAAATGTATTAGAACCACCGTTTAATGTTATATTTGATACAAATTAATATTGCTGCCCCGAACGCTCTGCGGCTTGCCACTGAATAATAGATTTACTTAAAATTACATCCCTGGTCCTTGTTCTTTCTGTATCGCATCGTGGTGAATTCACATTTCTGTAAAATTTTGACAGTTGAAAAACCAAACAAACGCTCGTGCGAAAGCTTTATTTTTTGTGTGTTGCTGAAATTCTTAAAATTTATATTTATTTTATAATTGCAAGTAACGTACGCTTTTTTTATGCTGTTTCAGCTTTCATTTTCATGTTCACTCCTTATTACCGCCAAGCAATATTATGTGTATACATGGTTATAAGCTGTCAAAATTTTACCTAGCCCCATGAGCTAGGTAAAATTTTGACGTTCGTATTCACCACGAGAAGTGTCAAATTTTTACTCTGATCCGTCAAAATTTTCTATTTTCTATCAATTGGCACAGGGCCTTTAATGTAAATTTATGTCTTTTTAGGATATGTTAAGGCAACAAAGAAAGCGCAGTTTGAAAATGGAGTTATTAGTAATGAAGTAGCTGGCATATTTGGAAAATTATGCCGATAAACAGGATGGAATTTGGAAAGTAAGTGCCTGGTTGCAGCATATCTATGTTTTAAAAAGTATTTAATTAAATTGTTTAATAGAAATGGTATAAATCGAGTGGCTCATTTACGATCTGCTCCAAACATTTTGCGAACTTTTTTTTCGCCTTTTCAATGTGCTAAGTAAGAAACCGCAAGCAAAGGGCAGACAACCTTCCAGGAAGCTGCCTCCCGTCCCTGAGTCGAAGCTGAAGTACAGCAAGAAGCATGCCAGCAAACTGCTACCCTGATCAAGCGTAAACTAAAGCGCTCTGCTGCGATTACACTCCGTAAACGTGAAAACTTGGTGCATGCCGAGAAATATCAAACAAGAAAACTCCGTGATGGACGCCGTGTTGCAAAAAAACGCAGCCAATTCTACGTGTCTAAAAAATCCAAATTGGCTTTTGTGATCCGTATCCGCGGTATCAACAAAGTTGCATCAAAAGTGCGTAAAGTTTTACTGTTGTTCCGTTTTCGCCACATTAAAAAACGTTTGTTCATCAAATTGAACAAGGCAACCATTAATATGCTACGTATGCCGAACCCTATATCGGGTTATCCAAATCTTAAATCAGTTCGTGAATTGATGTACAAACGTGGAATTGTCAAGCACAACCATCAACGTGTCCCAATCTCTGGCAGCTTTGTGATAGAACGCAAATTGCGTAAAGCGCACGAAATTCAGTGCGATGTTTATTTGGCGCACGAAATATTCACTGTTGGAACCCGCTTCAAGAAAGCCTTCAACTTCCTGATGCCATTCAAGCTCAACACATCAAACCGAGGCTTNAAAAAAAAAAAGAAAATTAAAAAATTCCTGAAGTTGCCTTTACACGGGTCGATTTCTGTCGATTGGAAAATTGACTGAGATATCGACCAGCCAAAACGCTTACATTTTACGGTTGAATAGCAATTTACACGGGTAGATTTTAGTTAAACGACAAAAATCGACCGTGTAAAGGCATCTTAAATAACGCTCAAATTAATGATCACCTTTGAGATGGAAAATACCAATAACCATTTTATAATTTCGAAAATTATTCCATTTATATTTGTTCTTGCATTTTCCACACCACCTGTGAGGTATGCTTTTAGGCGCGTTACCGATTTTTTTTAAGGTGCTCGGTTCCTCAGGAGGCCTATTTTCACCTTTACAACTTAAAAAGAATTAAAACTAAAGCATGCAATATATAAAGGAAATTAAAAATTGTCTTACATCTTGTAAACATAAAAAATTTCAACAATTAAATTCATTATTCATTATAAAATAAAATTAAATATCTCACAATTCAGTTGAAGTGTATACATATATACGTATGTACATATTTACAAAATGTGGTCTGTATGCACCCACAGTAAGTTCCCATAAAACCTAGCCTAAATTCAGAACTGAAAAAAACGAGCAAATGGGGTCGGAAACTACTAGCTTTAAAAGCATAATGTGGAAAATGTTTGAAGAGCTGGAACTGTATTGCAATAATAAAAATACCAGTGTATAAATTGGAAAAATTGTTTTTGTTTTGCTTTTATAATTTTTGGGAATATTGGATCAGATGGAATTTTTTTATTTGTTTTGGTTTTTCAGCTCATTAATGATGCGCCCAGGGTTGCATTTACCGTCTATGAAAATATTTCATTGAGATTTCCAAAATAAGCTCCGAGCAACTAAAAGTTGGTTAAGCTTAAATGAAATAGTTTTTTATTAAATATTTATTCCTGGTATTTAGTAAAAAACATTCAGATCTATACTAATGTATGAAATGAAGTAAATAAAAATCTACGAATACATTTCATCAATATTTTTTCATAGAGCCATTATTAAATACAGACATAACTTTGTGGGGCGTTGGTGCTGACGTATATAGAATTAATGTGTTAAAGAGAGATAAATATACAAGCTCAACGCGCTAATTTAGGTATACTTGTATGTATATACCTGTTACTCGTCTAGCATATACTCCAACTGCGAAAATAATGACAATTATAATTTATGTAGATCCCTGGATAAAAGATTGTCACAAGTTACTTTCGGTAACTCACGATTGAAGTTTGGAATGCAATTTCTCAGAAACACGACTACAGATTTTCTCCAAAGTGTCGGAGAATGCTATGTACTAGTTCATGAAATTCTTAAATTATCTTATTTTTTTTAGTTTAGTGTCAACCATTTATGAGTTTAATAAAATTTTGTCGTATACGACATTTGTCAAAAAATTTGCAGTCAGTTTTAGTGATATACGCCAAAATGTGATAACAATTTTTATAAATTAACGATACTTTTTACTAATCAGCCTAATCGTGAGTTTCACCCGAACAAAATTTCGCCAACAATTTTTTCATCTACCTGTAGTGAATACACGCAAACGAAAAGTGAAAAAGTGACTCGGTTCTAGAAAATGAAACTTATGATAAAGCTGAATATGTCGGAAACTAAAGAAGGACAGATAACTCTATTTGAAAGATCTTGATTAGTTTAGTACGACAGCAATACTAACGCAATTTGTACAAATAACCGAAAACATTTTAGTCAATTACTCGGAAACTAAAGAAGATATCCAAAAACCACAAATTGTCAAAACTACGTTTCCGGCAATTTTCCATCCAAGCGACGATATTTGAATGTTACTCGCATATTTTCGAGCGTGTATGTAAATTTTCGGGAAAAAGGTTAAAAGGTATATTCATCTGCTGTAAAGATATTTTCGCAGATTCACAATTGATTTAAATTAAATCTATCAGTCCTATCTCCAATTCCATGTGAACATTTCTCTCCAGTGCTTAAATAATTTTCACCACATTAAATAGCTGCACAACACCCTTGCTTGCAACACTAGTCCTTCATGGGGACCAAACTTGGCGAAAAAAAATAGCTAAGTTTGTTTACTGGATATACTGAGGTTAGACTGTGGACTGATGGATACCTAGGGATAAATCGATACAAGTAAATCCAAGTACATACTCGATACTTTTCTCAATTTACCAAGTAGTTTTTTACTCGAAACTTTTTAATGCGATCCAAGTAGGTATTGAAAAAAAAGTACTTGTGTCGGAAGCGCAAAATTTATTATGCTTCATTATCTTTTTTGAAAAGTAACCCATTAGAGGAATGGGAAGATATGCGCACTACATTTCCGCAGCTATATAAGCAAGCCCGTCCATACATAACGGTTGTTGGGTCATCTGTCCCTTCCTATCGGCTTTTCTAAAAAACAGGCACAACTATCAGGCATGTTCTAAAATTCGAAAATTTGAAATCGACTCGATTTCGATAATGTTCTCGATGGATTTTAACCCAAAAATTTACAAGTCTCGCATTAAAATGATTTATTTCATATCGCTGCTGCTTCTTTTACGGGTTTCAATTATAATATTCACTGTTTTCATCAGATATAAATAAAAAATATTTGGCAAATCGAGTCGATTTCAAAGTTTCGAATTTCAGAACATGCCCGTATATCAAAATCTCGCCTTTCAGGAAAACATTTGGAAAAGTAGATTTTTTTGGGGGAAATAGAACAAAAAAGGAGTTATTTTCTCAAACTTATTTTATATGAAAAAACTTTATCTATTATTCTTGTAAAAATGTATTCTATTGCTTTTGTATGAAAAAATATTAGAAGATAAATAATCTTGAAAAAATTCATATTTTTTGTGAAAAAAAGTTCAATAACTTGGAAAAATTTGCAAAATCGTAGTTCTATGTACAAGTACTCGATACCTTTCCGATACTGAGTAGGTATCGATACCTTGTTTGATACAAGTACAAGTACTGATTTGAGTAATACCTGATGGTATCGATCTATCAGTATGGATACCTTCTTCTGTTCGTTCGTTAGTTCGTCCTCTGTCTGTTCGTTCCTTCGTTCTATCGTTCCTTCGTTCACCTACTTAGAGTTGCCATCTACCCCGGTATCCCATTTCCACAATCGGCCGTCCTGACAAGTTATTCGACTCTGAATAACTAACGCCACGGTTTCATGTTTTCGGCTATAGTTATCGTTTTAAACGGGCCCTCTTGGTTGCCCAAATTCCTCACCTCATATATAACGTGGTTTTGCTTGGCGTCTACCCTATACGGTCCTAAATATTTTGGCCTCAGTTTCATAGCGGTCCCGAACTGAGTCTTTTTGATGGCTACTAACTCCCCGATGTTATAACTGACTTCGTTTTTTCTGTTCTTGTTGAACGTTCTACAGTTTTCGTTTTGTATTTTCCTTATATGGTCTTGAGCATTCTGTCTTACTAAGTCTCGTTCAGTATCTAACTCCTCTACTGTTAAATCGTTTAAAATTTGTCGCAAATCAGGGTAGTCGTTTACCCGCATGTCTAATCCGGTGAGAATTTTAAAGGGTGATGTTTTAGTACTGCGCGGTATAGCGCTATTTAAAACCTGTTGTACCTTGGCCACATGGTTGTACCACTGGGCGGGGTTGCTTTGACACTTCTTAGAGATAATCGGAATGACCGTTTTATGGACGCGCTCCACTTGCCCGTTCCCTGGAGGTACTCCTGTTGCAATTAGTAGATGTTGGATATTTTCCCTATTGCAGTAGTCCCTGAAGATGTTGGACGTGAATGCTGCGCCTCTGTCTGTTATCACTCGTTTAGGATTTCCAAATATCGAAGCCTGCCTTTCTAGTCCATCAATCACCACCTCCACCCCAGTCGACCTTGTTGGGTATAACCACGAGAATTTCGAAAACCCGTCCACTATAACTTGGATGTTATTATATTTCTTGCGTGTTTCGGTTAAAGGTTCGACATCATCAATATGGTAGGTACCTAACGGCTCACAAGCCTTATCGATCGGAGACAAAAACTCTTCCTTTTTGCCTCTTTTTGCGTCTATAATTATGCATTCCACGCATCCCTTTACAACTTTTGCTATCGTTTCGGTCAAGTTTGGTATGTAGTAATTTTTCTCTATAAGCTTCTGTGTCTTTTTACAAGTGAAATGATTCTGATCTTGCGCTAGCTTTATTACCTCGGTCTCCATACCGGGTGGTACTAAATACCAGCAATTCTTTTATGGGATCACAATAAACTATACCGTTTAGCCCACAGAAACTCCCGCACCACCAACCAAACCAGTCCCACCACAGCAACACAAGTCAGTGCAACTGGCCACGCAGCAAACCACGGCAACACAAGTCATAGCAACACTCGACAACCTCTTCGTTGCCATGACAACGCAACATCACACAGCAACATCAAGCACATAGCCTATTAAAGGAGTAGCACGACAAGAAACCAGGCAGTCAGCACGAGACTGTGGTCGTGAACACACGGCTACTGGCAAGAAGTAACTTCATCTGCACCGGCTCGAGCGTCGGGCTTGATTCCACTTCTACAACAGCTGCTGGTTGGGTGATTTCTTCTGCACCGGCTTCAGCGTCAGGCTGGACGTCACCTACCCAGTGGCAGCGCCACAAGCTACACACGCTCTCACCACAGCCTCTCGTGGAACCGCGTACGGGCGACACCCACAGTCAGCACCGCCGTTAGCAAAGGGGCGCCGACAGCGCCTACAAGAGCGCTTCTCACCGCCGTCACCAAAGCGGCGCCACTAGAGCGACTCTCCGGCGCGAACAGAGCGCCACTTGTCAACGTCGCCAGAGCGCCGCCCGACGGCGCGAGTAGAACGGTACCCTCCGGCGTCATTAGCGCGATACTCTCCGGCGCGAATAGAGCGCCACTTGTCAACGTCTCCAGAGCTCCGCCCAGCGGCGCGAGTAGAATGTTACTCCCGGCATCACCAAAGTACGACTCATCGGTGCGGCTCACCTGCATTGCTGAGAGCGCTACATCTCGACGCAACTAGAACGCTCCTCTCCGGCGTCACCGGAGCACTACACATCGGCGCGACCAGAGCGCTACTCTCCGAAATCGCTAGAGCGCCACACACGATTGAGAGAATACAAAGGTTGCGCCGATCTCGGACCGCTATTCCTCTCTTAACGAATTTGACAGAATCGTCGTTTGCATGACGTCACACTGGTGCATCTTGTTTACATTTTCCTTGCAACATTTTTTCTTCTTCTTCCATTCTTGCTCACGTTTTGGCATTTCTCTCTCGCAATTGCACCAGTGTGACGTCACACAAAAGTTATTCTCAAAAATCCTCTCTGATCGGCGCAATCTTGTATTCTATCATTCTTGAGCGCCACATACCGGCGTTACCGGAGCGATAATCACCGGCGTCATCAGAGCGCCACTCACCGACGGTGTTAGAGCGCTACATACCGACGCGGCCAGAACACCACTTATAGACGTTAGCAGCGCGCCACTCAGCGGCGTCAGCTGAGCGCTGCCCACCAGTACTAAAGCCACGCCACTACAGCCTAACGGGCTCATAACGGAACAAGGAGCCGTTACCCAAACACTACAAGTGACGTTAACTAGCCACTACAAGTGACGTTACCGAATGTTTCAAATTGTTATTTGTTATATGTTCTTTTATAGAAATTAAGGAAAATTAAATAATAAAGAACGATTTACCAGAGCCCCGAAACTACAAATTTATTGTAACGAACCCTGGACGCGGCGAGTATACCCCAGCATTTTAGAAGAAGCATCGGGGCTAGCAAAAACGCTTCGTTACACGTTCTTCAAAAAAGACTCCTCAAAATTTCCTGTTTTCAAGATCTTCCTTACTGCTCTAATTTACGTATCTTGCTCTTGTGCCTCTCTCAGTCTAGCTATTAGTGAATCCTCGTCTAGTAAGCAGTAAACGCGACTCAGAGCGTCCACGTGCCTCATGCGCGATCCTGATCTATGCTCGACCACGTAGTCGTATTCTTGCAGATACATAGCCCACCCCATTACCCTATATGGCACATCTTTTCTTAACTGTCATGGCGAACGCATTGCAGTCGCTCACTATTTTAAATTTACTATCTTTAAGGTAAATATGCCATTTCTACAATGCCTTGACCACCGCTAAAACCTCGAGCTCAAATGCGCTGTACTTTTCTTCCGCCAATGTGGTTTTGCGGCTCATGTACTCTATTGGGTGGAACAACTGATCCATGTTTAGAAGCATCAGCGTGTGCATTTATCAGGGCCTTTTTTTTAATTCTTCTAAAGCTAACAACTGATCTACACCCATTTTAAAAGCTACATCCATCCTTAGCAAATCAGAAAGTGGCTTGGCAATTATTGAGTAATCTCGTATAAAAAACGATGTTAATCCTAAAAACCTCTGTATTTCCTTTTTACTTATCGGTATAGGAAAGTTTCGCACGGCTTTATTTTTTTCTACTGACGGTAAAATTTTACCGTTTTCTAGAATATACCCCAAAAAATGATTTTTTTTTCTTGATGAACGGACACTTCTCCCACTTTATCTGTAACCCATGTTCACCAGCTCTTCCAATCACTCCTCGCAGTTTTTCCAACGACTCGTCCTCATCCTTGGCGGGAATGACGATGTCGTCCATGTATATAACGACTGTATCATCCCTGAGCATATCTTGAAAGACTGCTCGAATAAATCTACAAAACACTGCGGGTGAGTTGGTAGTCCCAAATGGAACCAAACAAAATTCGTATTGACCGCTGTGGGTGACAAACGACGTATATTTACGCGAGTTGGGTTCCACAGGTACGTGATGAAACCCGTTTTTTAAGTCGAGTGTTGTAAAAACTCTCGCGCCCTGCAACTTGTCTAATACCAAGTCGACTAGGGTCATAGGGGAGTTGTCCCTCACGATCTTTTCGTTGATTTTGCGAAAATCACAACAGAATCTTTTCGTCCCATCTTTTTTCTTCGTCAGTACCACCGGTGATGCATACTCAGAAGTACTGCGTCGTATTATTCCCTCTTCAAGCATGACTTGTGCCTGTTGATCTATGTAGCGTTGGTCGTCAAATGACACACGACGTGGACGCTGACACACGGGCCTATCATCAGACAGAATAAGCTTCTTCTGCACCGGAACGCTTGGAGGCTTTCCGGGCAAGTAGGTAGTAACTAAACGCTCGACCTCCCTAGAAATATTTTCTTTTAAATGCGATAGATCGACGCCCTTCAACCCTCTCTCTGGTTCTGAACTCACGGCTAAGTACAACGCTTCAAACTCTCTTAAAAGCTCATTTCCGCATTCTAAGCTGACACGTTCATCGGAACCTTCGCCCTGGGTTAATCCTGTCAACCCTACCGCCCTACGATTCGATACACTCATCTCAGTATCAGCCAGAGCGTCTCTGCTGCTCTTAGCAGTGGTCGCATTCTCTGCAACCTCACGCACTGGCACCGTTCCCGTGCTTCCGTTGTTTTTCTCTGGCCTAAATTCTCCGGAGCTACCACCCTGGGTCTCTGGCTCTACCCCTTTAGCTTTCCCGTAGGTGTCATCAGTACAAAATGCAACTCGCGAGCACGGTTTCCTGAACGTTACTGTCCCTTGCCTAAAAACTAATTCCACATCCTTTTGAACGTGGCTTCCTATTATGCCAGCGTACGGTATATCGCGTTCTCTTCCTACGTTATAAATAAATTTTAACACCACCTCGTCGATCTCGATTTCGGCATCGAAGCTACCCAATGTCGTGAGTTGTCCCTTGCCTATTCCATACAATTGGCGCCTCTCCTTACTAAGCTCGACGTCACCTAGCATGAAAAGGGTATCGTATCTCATTATGCATAAGACGCAACCCGTATCTACTAGCGCACTAAATGTACATCGATTTATTTCCACATCGATAAATATTAGACTACTTTTCCTTTTGCTCTCCTTGTCTTGGCCCAACATGTTTACTCGCTCACCTTTTAACTATTTATCCATTTTACAATCCTTGGCAATATGGCCCCTTTATCTACATTTAAAACACACTACATTGCTGCACCCTGACCCCGGGCACTCCCTCGCCAGATGACCTTCTCTGTTACATTTGAAACATTTTTTCCTTTGTGGCATCTTCTCACTAAGACCTTTCCCTGCACCTGTCTGAGGCATGGACACTCTGTTTGACGACGTTGGTCCCCCTCTAATTTTTTTTGTATACTCGGATCTGTTCCTTTAGCTCTTTCAGGCTTTTCGCCTGGTATAGCATAGACTTACTTGAACGCGTGACTGGTACTCCCTCTACAAAATATTCTAAGAGACACTTCTCATCGAGATTGATTGGCTTTCCTATTTCTATAAGTGCGTGCAAATATTCATGTAGGCTTTCTCTAGGCTCCTTTGGCGTGGTTCTCAAGGCGCGGTGGACTTCAGAAGCGCACAACTTTTCCCCGAACTCTTCTACTAGGGCATCTTTAAAACCTTTCCAGTCTTTGCAACCTACTTAACCACGAGCGAACGACTTGGCAGCACCTTTAAGTTATTGCTTGGCATATAAATGCCTCTGTAGGCCATTCCACCCTACCGTGTTGGCCACCTCTTCGAACTCATCCACCCAGTGGTTCACTCCACGGGCGCCGTAACCAGAAAATGACGAAACACTATATTCTATGTAGCGCAGCGTAAACATCGCTCTTTGCCTACATACAAGTGCAAGTACATAGGTAAACAATGTGCAGATATGCTGTCGCGTCTTTCGGCCTCAAACTGCTGTTCGACGCGTTGCTCTTGATGGAGGTATACGCGCAAGTACATATGAAAACAATGTGCAAATATGCTGTCGTTTCTTTCGGCTACAAACTGCTGTTCGACGCGTTGCTCTTGATGGAGGTATACGCGCAAGTACATATGAAAACAATGTGCAAATATGCTGTCGTTTCTTTCGGCTACAAACTGCTGTTCGACGCGTTGCTCTTGATGGAGGTATACGCGCAAGTACATATGAAAACAATGTGCAAATATGTTGTCGTTTCTTTCGGCTACAAAAGTGATGTTCGTCGCGTTGATCTTGATGGAGATATACGCATAATTGCACGAACTGTGCGCAAATATTCTCTTGTTTCTTTCGGCTAAAAAACTGCTGTTCGTCGCGTTGCTCTTGATGAAGATATACGGGCAAGTACAAAACTGCTGTTCGACGAGTTGCTGTTCGTGCAGATATACGCGCAAGTACACAAACAGTGCGCAAATATGCTGTTGTTTTTCGGGGTAACTAAACCGCTTTTCAACGCGCTGCTCTGCGCGATATACACACAAGCACCCAAAGCTTACGCAAATACGTTGCTGTCTCTTTTCGGCTGACGTTTTTAGCACTTTATATAAATTCGTCTTGCTTTTAACTTTTCAAGTCGTCTTTTGTCGTTTCGGCTTCGACCACTTGGGCGCCGGTTTTAAAATAACTGTCATTCACCGGTAAAACGGTACTGTGTCCGTTGGAGCACCCCACTTTTACGGTTATGAGAATTTGCGTACAGTACGTACACCACGATTTGCAGAATTCCACTACTTCCTGCGCCTTATGTTGCAGATTGTCTGCCTTTGCGCAAATCGAATTTCCTTTGCATATTTCTATTTCGCATGCGATTATATGCGCGCACGCTGGTTTGTCTACCGCGTATATCGGAAGAATCACTTTTCCACTTTGATTTGCCCGCAGGCACACATACACGTTTTCTATTTTCTGCTTTTTTTTATGACGCACGCGTTCGCCTTCCCGGACGAGCCCCCAATTTGTAGGAATAGATGGTTCGCTTGGTAATTTTGAGTCACGTTTATTCAAAAATGTTTACTTATACATAAATTTCGATACAGTACTTTGCAACAGTTTGGCGACTGTGTTGTGCGCGCTTCAACGTGCAATGTTAGACTGTGTTGATGGATACCTTCTTCTGTTCGTTCGTCCTCTGTCTGTTCCTTCCTTCGTTCTATCGTTCCTTCGTTCCCCTACTTAGTGTTGCAATCTACCCCGATATCCCATTTCCACACTAATATCTTCTGAACAACATAACCTATTAAAAAACTAATGACGTCAAAGTAATTAGGGGGTCTTTCACCTGGTATATAATGTTCTTCATGTTTTATATTTTTAAACCAGAAATAACTAATAAACAAAAAATATATATATTTTTTTTAAATAGCGTTTACTTAAAATTTGTTTTAAAAAGGGTTATACTATATACGTTGCGTAAAAGACATTTAAATTATCTTTATATTAGCATCAATACTTTTGTGATCGGTCAAATAGTTTCCGAGATACTATAAATATAAAAAATATAAAAGTTTAACTTTAACCTCTTTTATTGGCTTCTTGGCTTTGATTTTTATTTGTACCAAATAATCTTGGTATGGTTGAAATCAGCATGAAAAGTTCTATAGTAACATTTTTCTTTTTTTTTTGCTAAACGGTTGGTATTCCACACCACGGCTACTTCGGACATTTCTGTCGAAGCCCTGGGGTACAGTACGGGAACAGGCTAAATGTGAATAATAAAAAGTAAACAAACAAATGTCAAATTAAACCCTGAGTTTCTTTAACACCCCAATGAGAACCCTTGACAGTTGTTCATAAACTCAGAACGTTAAACTCGAGTTAATTTTTCTACGTGAACATAGTATTACACCCCTATTCGCAGAAATGGTATGCTGTAATCCAAATCGTATTTTAGAACTTTCGCCATTCGTACCAATACCTAAAAACGAACGAGTAAGAAATTGAAAGCTATTTTGTGTAATTTTGTACGAGAACAGTTGTGTCGGAAACGAGATAAAAATTAAGCAAAAAGATGTAAATAGATGTGTGTTTGTTTGAAATATTAGTGGTGTTCTTTTAAACAGATAATTTTTATTTTATTTTATTTTATACACTTATTTACACAATAATGAATATTCTACAAATATATTGCAATTTGCAGCACTGGCATCGGTGGAATTCAGCTGTCCTTATTGTCCTGTGAGTGGGAGTTTGCTTTTATGTTACTATAAGATTAAATTCGTCTAAGTAAATCTACGTCTTTAAGGAAGTTATACATTGCTTGAACATTGTTGAAGGTGGGATTTTTTAGCAACTCGATAGGGTTGGCAGATTCTAATACTTCTTGTCGGCGAGTGGCTGTTGTTTGGCAGAGTAAAATGTGGTTTAGCGATACGGGTTCCTCACAGAATGGACAGGTGTTGAGTGAAGCACGTTGTAATAGATGAGCATGTGTTGCGATTGTATGACCAAGCGTGAGGCGTGTATATTAGAGTGGTTCATAAAAACACTCTTTTTGGAAATTCATAAACGCTACATCAGAATATTGTTATTTGTGATAAAAAAAGAGACACGTATTTTTTTATTTTGAAAAAAGTTTTTTTAGAGGTCGCGCTGGTCGGTTTTTTATAAAAACGCTGATGTTCTTAATTTTTTTATTTTTTTTTATTCACATGTTAAAATGCAGCTAAAAATGTGGTTTTTACATATAATCACTCTGGTATTATTGGGGAACATTCCCTTAATTACACACCTGTCTTAGACAGTTAGAATGGGCCTAGTTCCCGAAAATATTCTCTCGAAGACATTACTAAAATTAAAACGTTGATACTGAACGATTTATGCGTTGCCATGGGTTGGAACTTGTTATCAGGGGGTTTCTGGGGTTGCTAATTAGGAATATGAAGTCAGTTTTTCAAAATTCAAAATGGCGGATCCAAAATGGCGATTAATTTTTTTTTTAATTATTGGATTTGTTCGAAAACTGGCACTCGAGAGTTTTTGGGTTCGCCGATTACGAATCGGAAGTCAATTTTTTTAAATTCAAAATGGCGGATCCAATATGGCGATAAAATAAAAAAAAAAATTACTAAAATTAAAACGTTGATACTGATCGTTTTAAGCATTTTTACGGATTGAAACTCGTTTCTAGTGGGTTTCTGGGGTTGCTGATTACGAATCCGTTGTCAGATTTTCACAATTCAAAATGGCGGATCCAAAATGGCGACCAACTTTAAAAAAATTATTGGATTTGTTTGAAACTCTTAACCGCCATTTTAAATTTTGAAAATCTGACATCAGATTCGTAATTAGCAACCCCAGAAACCCACTGGAAACGAGTTTCAACCCTTGAAAATGATTAAAACGTTCAGTATCAACGTTTTAATTTTAGTATTTTTTTTAATTTGATCGCCGTATTGGATCCATTTTGAATTTAAACAAATTAACTTCAGATTCCTAATCGGCGAACCCAAAAACTCTCGAGTGCGGGTTTTCGAACAAATCCAATAATTAAAAAAAAAAAATGTATGCCATTTTGGATCCGCCATTTTGAATTTTGAAAAACTGACTTCAGATTCCTAATCAGCAACCCCAGAAACCTCCTGATGACAAGTTCCAACCCATGACAACGCGTAAATCGTTCAGTATCAACGTTTCAATTTTACTAGTATCTTTTCGGGGGCATATTTTCGGGCATTAGGCCCATTCTAACTATCCAAGACAGGTATGTATTTAAGGGAATGTTCCCCAATAATACCAGAGTAATTATATGCAAAAACCACATTTTTACCTGAATTTTAACATGTCAAGAAAATAAAAAAATTGAGAACATCAGCGTTTTTATAAAAAACCGACCAGCGCGACCTCTAAAAAAACTATTTTTTCAAAATAAAAAAAAACACGTTTCTCTTTTTTATCACAAACTAGCAAATGCCCGCTTGCTTCGCGGCGCCTAATAAAGCTGATGCCACATAAAACTTTTACTTCGCTTTACGTGACAGATTCGCTTTGACAGATAAGATGAATTGTATGAAGATGCACAAAGCACGCCACATAGATCGTTGCAGCTGCAGCGCGAAGCGAAAATATGGCCAACTCCCATCTTTTTGCGCGCTTTGACAATCAACCGGTTTAATATTTATTTTGTTTCGTCCAAATTCGAGTTTTCATGTAGAAACATAAAACTTAATTACATTGCTGATATTTTTAAAGCAAAATATATGAAATCCACAGCAATTTTGACGAGTAAAAAAGCAGTATAAATGTCACGCAAAGCTACAAAGTTTTATCTGGCATCAGCTTAAGATCAGTGTTGATATTTTAAGTACAATTGTAATTTTTTCAGTACAATTAATTTTAAAAAGTACAAAAGTACCGATTTTAAGTACAATTTCAACATCAAAAATACTTTTTGTACCAAACGCTAATGTCTCTTCTAGCACTTTAATTCTTAATCCGTTTACATTTAAGTAAATGGATATACCAATATTTCATATTTGCTACAGAACGAAATTATGAATTGTGATGTTGGATGTAAACGTGATTTTGAACAGNTTGAAAAAGATATTTTTGGACATGCAATTTACCTCATGGCGATCCTGTAATTCAGCAATTCGGTGGTTGAAAGTAAAAAAATGTATGTAAATTTCATGCGTTGAAATTTAAAATTTCTATTGAGGATTTCATTAGTATGAACTGACCTATATAGTGTATTAATTTTTTATCATAATTGTATTCTTCTTTGACAAAATTACACGGTTACCCGGAATTTATTTTATTTATTTTTTTAATTAATTTTAATCAGTTTTTTTATAAAATTGTAGCTCATGGTCTAACAAAAACCTTACAAATAAATCCAAACTTAAAAGATTGAAAAAAGTCAGCAAAGTTCCATCCATATTCATCGTTCTTGTTTAGAATTTGTAGACATGTTTTGGGTTAACGTTTTTGTAGCCCATTCATTCTAGTATGATACGGCGCAAGTTTGAAGTGTCTTAAAAATACCGTTGATTTTTGGAATCTTATTGTTTGCGTTGTTGCGCACTTTCTTCCATATAACGAATGTTCGGATTTTATTTTATATGGATGAAAATGCGCAACACCGTTGTTGATGCTTTTTTTCAATATTTTTAATTAAGTTTTATTTGTATAGTTTTTATTAGGCAATGAGCTATACTTTTATAAAAAAGTAATAATTAAAATTAATTTGGAAAAAATATAATAAATAGCCCAAACCGGGTGACCGTAGCATTTTGTCGCGGAGTGTACTTTCTGACAAAACTGGCTATGACTTTATAGGCTAGCTTAAGAGATCTCAATGATAAGTTACGTTAAAAAGTACAATTAAGCTCCAAAAGTTACACTTTTTGTCATTAATTTGGTACAATTTAAAAATCTTAAATATCAACACTGCTTAAGATCTTTTGCGTTGGCCAATTCAAAAATAGCGTTTAAAAGCAAAAGCAGTCTGTAAACATTTTTAGTTTAAATTGAAACGACTAAAAAACGGAATCCTCCTCACACATATGCCTAGAATAGTAGCGTTGTGATTCCATATGGAATACTAATCTCTTTCGATGTAATGTGTTTTACCTATGGTCTTATCTCCACCTGTGAGATCTCCGCCAAGCGTGCGTAATATTCTTCTTTGATCCTGCAACTTGTCAATTCGCCACTTTTACAATTCGTCTTAATATTTATGAATTGGTTTCTTTGAGGCTTACTGCTGTAATAACGGCCGCCTCGAGCAACTTCGTCAATCGGAGGTAGATGCAAGATCACGCTTACACAGTGTTACGGTCAAAGCAGAACAAACACCGTGGGGGTTTCTATATATTTCGGGTGCAGCGTCATCCATTGGGTCCCTTTCTGCAAAACCTTTGCTTGTCATGAAATGAATACGAATTAT
>NW_016158904.1:47882-48308 GCF_001687245.7 Rhagoletis zephyria | reverse complement strand
AGCTCCATTTATTTGTTCCCGCAAATGCTCTTCGTTTTGAATTGTTTTTGAATAAATTTTGTCCTTAAGACAGCCCCAGTAGAAAAAATCTAATGGATTAAGGTCTGGCGATCGAGCAGGCCACGTGATTGGCCCGTATCGTCCAATCCATCGGCGAGGATAAGTTTCGTCTAAGTGAGCAATTACTTCACGCCCGTAGTGAGCAGGGCATCCGTTATTTTGCTGCCATAGTCTTCGCCGCAGGTTTAAGGGTACATCTTCTAAAAGAGTTGGAAGCCGTTCCTGAAGGAACTTCAAATAACTGTGGGAGTTGAGCGTTGGCGGCAGTTCCACAGGTCCCTATATCTGACAATTAAAAATACCGCACCATAAATTTATTTTGTACCGGTACTGCGAACGATCTTCTCTCATTTCGTGAGGATTGTC
>NW_016158904.1:31506-47855 GCF_001687245.7 Rhagoletis zephyria | reverse complement strand
TTTTTTTTCACCCGAGATAGTCAAAGTTGGGGAAGAAAATATCAAAAAGTTAAAAATCCAGAAATAGTCCTAATTTTATGATGGTTCCTTAATATATTTTAACTACATTGCATTTGAGTATGGAGAGGCAACTATCTGGAAGTATTTTACATAAAAAATTTACTATGTATTGCCCGGTTTGTAGTTGCAGTTAAAGAAAACACATGAAAAGGCACAATTTTTTTTAAATTCGAAAAAATGTAAATATTTCAAAAACGGTGACACTTTTACCTGAAAATTTTTTGTTTATCAGTGAGCTCACTCCCCCCACCTACCTTCCCCTAAAGTTTGGCACGTTACTTCTGGGACACCCTGTATAGATAACAATAATTTGAGGTAGCGTTTATGAATTTCCAAAAAAAAATTTTTTGAACCACTCTAGTGTATATGGTCTCAATGCGCGCAGGGGTATGTTTGGGTCGTAGACTGGCTTCTTTCTGGTAGGGTTGATTGTTGAATAGTGATAGGAGTACATTCTCTAGGCGTCAGTCAACTATGTTAGGCGTTGTCTCGCTATTTCGGCACATATGTCTTGCTTTGACACAGAGTGGTACATAAATGAGGGCACGATGGCGACGTTTTTGGCTGCAGCGTCCGCGTGTTCGTTCCCAGAGATTCCCACGTGCCCAGGGATCCACATTAGTTTCTTTTTGGGATTGACTTTAGTGTACATCGACATGTGTGTGTTTTAGCAAAACTATAACGAATTTTCTCATGAAACTTTACGGGGATGCTAAGAAACAGATATTTTTCCATAAATTCTTACTATTTTCACTTTTTAATACTAGTATTTAAGTAATTTGTTGTTTAAATTTTTTGCACTTCCATTAGCAAATTTTCATATAAAAAGTGCAGCTATCACTTGTACTTGCATAAATGCACGATCTTTTCAATGTTTACGTGTGATTTGTGTACAATAATAATAATATCCCAACGGTTTTTACCCTCCATTCCCGCCCATCCGCACGAGGGGCGCAGTCCGCATGACGTACGGAACCAGTATTTTCAATTTTTGCGCCGAGTCACGATAGGCAGGAGTTTGTTAAGTGTCGAGATCTAAAACTGTTCAGCTACAGAACTAAATTCATCAGCCGATTTTATGTCTTTATTTTAATGATTCATTTATTGAGAGAGGACAGTATCGATTTCTTAATGCTGAAAAGCGGATCTGATATATCAAACGTGCTGGAATGAGAGTTAAAATCCTGGCATAAGCAACGGAGTGGGTCGTGCAATTCAAAATTAGTTTTACAAGCTTTCAGAAATAGGGGGCAAAAGTGTCTTGATACCCGGGAGGGAACATTAAGGCTAACTTCGCCAAGAAGAAGCGGACTTGAAATTGAGCCTGTTAGTAATTTAACTATAAAAATTGTACCAAGCATTTGCCTGCGGCTGGAAAGTGTAGGAAGATTAATAAGTTTTAATCGGCTCGTATAAGGTGGAAGGTTATATTGAGAATCCCAACGGAAATTTCTTAAAGCAAAAAGTAGGAATTGTTTTTGAATTGATTCTATCTTGTCTGAGTAAATTTGATACCTTGGATTCCAAACCACCGAACCGTATTCCAGAATTGGCCTAACTAATGTTGTAAACAGGGTTTTAGTGATATAAGGGTCACAAAATTCTTTTGACCATCGTTTCACAAATGCAAGTACACCTTTAGCCTTGTTGACTGTCACATTAATATGAAGATTAAAATTAAGCTTAGGATCCATTGTGATACCAAGTTCCACAAAATTGTATACCTGTTCCAGGTTACCTACTGTATAAGAAGCGGGATGAACAGCTCTTCGCGAGAAGCTCATTACTTTACATTTCTTAAGATTTAGAGGCATAAGATTTACTTGACACCAGTAAGCCATGCTGTCTAAGTCTGATTGTAGCAAAGACCTTTCTTTAATTGAAACGTACGATTTATAAAGCTTTACATCATCTGCATACATTAAAATTTTGGAAAATTGTATATCTGTAGAAATATCGTTTATAAAAAGCAAGAACAGAACCGGGCCTAGGTGGCTACCTTGAGGGACTCCTGAAGTAACATCAATGACGTCAGAGATAGTATTTTTAAACATTACCCTTTGTGATCTATCATAGAGGTATGAAGAGATCCAACGTAGAAAATTAGGTGGAAGACCAAGAAGATCAAGTTTGTAGATGAGCAACGAGTGGCACACTTTGTCAAATGCTTTACTGAAGTCAGTATATATAACATCAACAGTTTTGCTTTCACTAAATGCTTTTGCCATGTAGGATTCGAGTAAATTTGTAGAAGTTGATTTGCCCTTGCAAAATCCATGTTGACTATATGAAATGCTAGAAGAGATAGAATGCGTCAACTGATTTGTTATAATTGCTTCAAATAATTTAGGAATTGCAGAAAGCTTAGCTATTCCCCGGTAGTTCTCCACTGAAGATCTGCTACCGCTTTTATGTAACGGGGTTATGAACGATTCCTTCCATATAGTTGGAAAAACGACCTCTTTAAGGGATAAATTAAATAACTTTGTTAACGGCTCATAGAGATAATCCGAACAATTTATAAGAATGCAAGTAGGGATCTGGTCAGGACCATAACTGAAGGACCGCTTTAAGGATTTCAGATAAACTACTACATCATCGGGAGATATTACTGGGATATTTATTGAGTTCATTGGACATAGTTTAAAAGGATAGTCAATGTTAGCATGTGAGTTAATGGAATAATTGGATTTAAAAAACTGAGCGAACATGTTAGAAATTGTTTGATTATCACTAGAGACGGTATTTTGATCCTTCATGGCGGAAGGAAACCCACGTACATTTCGCTGGGAGTTTACGAAGTCATAAAATGATTTGGGGTTATATATTATACGCCGTTTGATCTTACACGTGTAAGCTTTATAGCACTTTTTGTTTAATTCAAAAAACTTATGACGCAAAAGTGAGTATTTTACATAGTATGAGTGTAAACCGGTTTTTTTGTGTAATCTAAAATAACGCGACTTTCTGTTTTTCAAATTTCTCAGTTCTTTAGTGAACCATAACTGTGTTTGCTCTTCAGGAACATACATACGTTTAGGCACATGCTTTTCAAATAATTTATGTAAAGTAAAGTTAAAAAGTGCAACGCTTTGTTCAATATTTTCTTTAAATGCAGGCCACGACAATTTAGACAGTTCTTTGCTAAGCATTTTAAAGTTGTCTTTCGAAAAATCAAAGCGAATATTTGGCTCGTATGCTTGGGTACTGCAATTTTGACCATCACTTATAACTTCGTAAGATACCTCCATAGCAGGGTCATCTTCGGGCAAAACTAGTGGATCATACTTATTTACAACGGACTTAGATGCATAATCAACATAAACAAGATCTAATACTTTACCAAACTTATTGTGAAGTACATTAACCTGAGTTAGGCAGAGTTCAGCCATCTCCTCTAAAAATACGTTGTTGCACGCACTAGACGCAAAAGGTATCATATCATTGTCAATGATGTTCCATGATATGCTTGGTAAATTAAAATCACCCAACATAATCATTCAATCAGAAGGTTTAGTCAGTAAATTAACTGATTTCAGTAAAGAGATGAGTCGTGTATTTTATTTTATTGGGTACTCTTTAGTACGTTGCCTAACTATTTCGAGGTATTGCGTCCAAAGGGGTGACCCGATCCAAAAAACACACACTTGTAGTCAAGGGTCTACACATTATTTTAACACCCACTTTTGTAATTTTTGGTCACTAATTTATTAACAAATTGGGTTTGAAATATGCCCTTTTTTGTAAAATTCGTAAATTAGCGTACATTTATCACTCCTATTCTCCTTAAAGCAGCCACTTCACCAATATATTTTTATATTCCCCTTCACTTTACACTTTACTCGATTAGTTATAACTTTCTTTATAACTTTAATAATCACAATTCATTAAATAAAAATACCTTCGAAATCACGGGTCTGACTTTGGTTGCATATGCAAATTAAATAGCGGAGTTCAGCTGTCAAATTCCAAAATATGCAAAGGAATGAGAGACAAAAGAAGATAGGATATAACCAGTAAGCATTAAAAATATACAAAGGTGTTCTCTGCAAAAGGTGTTCAGCTCCTTTTCTTTGCAAAACAGAAAGATAATTCTATTTTGTGAGGGTTATAATCCCTAAGTGCGGCCGAAGGCCGCCTACGAAGAAAGGTGTTATTTGCAAAAGGTGTTCAGCTCTTTTCTTCGTAAAACAGAAAGAGAATTCTACTTTGTGAGGGTTATAATCACTAAGTGCGGCCGAAGGCCGCCTACGCAGAAAGGTGTTCTCTTCGAAAGGTGTTCAGCCCCCTTCTTTCGCCTGATAACCACCTTGGGATAATTTCTTTTATTTAAAAACCCCACAGATTCTGTTAGTTGGGTTATATTCCACTTCAAACTGCTCAATTTCCCTCGGTAAATGCCGTTTTTCGGCCATTTTCAAACGGTTCGCTAGGGGTCTGTGCGAGGCCCCGACTGCGACTTTTCGTAAAGGGGGGGCTGTCCCCTCCCCCTCCGCCCCCATCCCAAAAACGTCCGGCAAATAACTAAAGATTTCCCATTCTATTTTTTAACAATATAAAACGCGTTTAACCATTTCACTACACTTCTTCAACAAAGTAAACAAGCAAACATATCAAAATGGCTGTATTACCCGAACAGAAGGGTGCATGTTCGAAAATTAGGGACAGTAAAATACCCAACTTATATTTCATAATGATAATAATAATCCATATTTTTTGCATTTTTTAATAAACAATATTAAAAACGCAAATATTTACGTCTGCGTCGATATTTTTTATAATATAAAATACTTAAAAAAGGAAAATTTGGAATAAAAAATCGCGCAATTTTTTATTAAAAATTTTCGCCTGCGGCTCTATTTAAAAAAAATTTAAAAACCTAAAAAAAGGGTAACCAGTAACCATAATAGACATCACTGGGGCCCCAGGTTTGACACACAGAAAGGGAATTCTAGTTACCTCATCCTTTCCCAAGGCTACATTACTGGGGCGGTAGCCCCAGTTGGTGCACACCAAAAGGAGAATTCTATTTCTAAAGCGCAGCCGAAGGCCGCCTACGCAGAAAGGAATTCTACGCAAAAACACTGTGGACGCCAGTAAAAATTGTGTCTGGCAGCACCAACTTCGGTGTTGAATTGCAACCCTCGCATGTTTACTACTTCACTACTTTTATAAATGTTTTATCGAGGTTAAATTAACAAAAATAGCATATTACTTAAAAGAAAATGGTCATGTGCATTAAAAGTGCTTACATTTAAGTGACATTTATCTATTTCACGCACTTTTGGATGATAAAATCGATGCAATTTGCATCAACATATTTGGTGAATTTCGCAACTTTAACAACAAATTACTTAAAAACTACAAGTGGGCGCGGGTTGGGGTCTTCACTTTTAGAATCAAAATACCACAACCCCCCCTCCCCGCCGCCACGCCCCAATTTTTTTTTCCGGGTCGATTTTCACTAAAATCTTCCCTAATTTTGTGCGGGTAGTGTATTAGAGCGTTGCGGATAATCACCATTTCATGTTGATAATTAGTTGGAGATTCGATGGCCAGGAGTGNAACGCAAATATTTACGTCTGCGTCGATATTTTTTATAATATAAAATACTTAAAAAAGGAAAATTTGGAATAAAAAATCGCGCAATTTTTTATTAAAAATTTTCGCCTGCGGCTCTATTTAAAAAAAATTTAAAAACCTAAAAAAAGGGTAACCAGTAACCATAATAGACATCACTGGGGCCCCAGGTTTGACACACAGAAAGGGAATTCTAGTTACCTCATCCTTTCCCAAGGCTACATTACTGGGGCGGTAGCCCCAGTTGGTGCACACCAAAAGGAGAATTCTATTTCTAAAGCGCAGCCGAACGCCGCCTACGCAGAAAGGAGTTCTACGCAAAAACACTGTGGACGCCAGTAAAAATTGTGTCTGGCAGCACCAACTTCGGTGTTGAATTGCAACCCTCGCATGTTTACTACTTCACTACAGGTATGACACACAGAAAGGGAATTCTAGTTACCTCATCCTTTCCCAAGGCTACATTACTGGGGCGGTAGCCCCAGTTGGTGCACACCAAAAGGAGAATTCTATTTCTAAAGCGCAGCCGAACGCCGCCTACGCAGAAAGGAGTTCTACGCAAAAACACTGTGGACGCCAGTAAAAATTGTGTCTGGCAGCACCAACTTCGGTGTTGAATTGCAACCCTCGCATGTTTACTACTTCACTACTTTTATAAATGTTTTATCGAGGTTAAATTAACAAAAATAGCATATTACTTAAAAGAAAATGGTCATGTGCATTAAAAGTGCTTACATTTAAGTGACATTTATCTATTTCACGCACTTTTGGATGATAAAATCGATGCAATTTGCATCAACATATTTGGTGAATTTCGCAACTTTAACAACAAATTACTTAAAAACTACAAGTGGGCGCGGGTTGGGGTCTTCACTTTTAGAATCAAAATACCACAACCCCCCCTCCCCGCCGCCACGCCCCAATTTTTTTTTCCGGGTCGATTTTCACTAAAATCTTCCCTAATTTTGTGCGGGTAGTGTATTAGAGCGTTGCGGATAATCACCATTTCATGTTGATAATTAGTTGGAGATTCGATGGCCAGGAGTGGCTGTCTGTGCAAATGATGAATTTACCTCTGTTCATCTTGGCATAGGTGATTGCTGCGACTATCTCAGCCGCTTCCGCCGTGTATATCGAACATATGGAGTGGAGTATACCATGTTTTATAGTGCTTCCGTCTTGTGTTACCGCTGCAAAAGAGGTATTTACTGCAGTCTTGGATCCATCATTGTATAAAAATTTCCAGCCCAGGCTCTGACGTTTTTCTTTTTCAACAGCAAAAAGTGTTCTATACTCTTCCGCAGGGGTGCTTGCTTTGGGAAGCCGCAGGGTTTTAATTATAGGTTTAATGTTGTTTATCAACCATTGTGGATAAGTTTCAAGTGTTGAAGGCTTTCTGTTAACAGGTATCTGAAGATCCTTTAGGAATTCGAGGGATCTTGATATGGTTGATAAGCGCCTGGGTTGGCGCTTTCTGTATGTCTTCGGAGAGAATGGAGCTATTCGTGTGGAGCAGTTTGGGCAGAAGACGGCGTGTGCTATCGGATGCTCTATCTGGAATAGTTGGTAAGCCTGTTTCGGAACAAATTTTTTAAAGGCGTGGTAGGGAAAGCTCTGATGTTCCTGCGTATTGCCGAGTGATAAGGCGCCGACAGTTTATTTAGTGTATTTTTAGCTCAGTTCCTGTAGATCGATAAAGCATAATCTATTTTGGATAAGATTAAAGCTTTGGTGATGTTAATCAGTGTGGTAGGGTGTACGGGGCTTTTCTTGAATGAGAGATATTTGATTATATTAAGGGTGTTTAACAGGCGTGGTAATGTGGTTTGAACTATACTCGGAGTCGAAGGTAAGTCCAAGAATTTTGAGTTCTTCTACTGAACTTATGTTACCGTAGGAATACCCGTTGGAAACGCCGGGACAATTCTGTTTCCTGCAAATGTGTAGGGTTTTGGTTTTCTCCTGCGATAATGATGTGCCGGAGGCCAGAGACCAAGAAGTGATTTTCGATATGTTTTCGAAGAGCGATTCCACATTGTTGGTGTCGGCGTTTTTTGTGAAAAAAATGACGTCGTCGGCGTAGAGTACACATTCTATGCCACGCGTGGGTTTTGTTAGTTGGACGATTTTATCGAACGCTATGATGAATAAACAGGCAGTTGTGAGCCCTGAGGGGTGCCATTGTTTAGTGGATATATATGGGAAACGTAACTGTTAATTTTTACTACGAATTTCCTGTTGGTGAGGAAGTTTTTTATGAAATTCTTGACTTTTGGGTCGATTCGCCATTTATCTAATTGCCTAAGAATGATGTGGATGCCCGTGCGGTCAAAAGCATTTTTAAAGTCGGCCGACATTAGAGGGAAGTGGCTTTTAGAAGAGAGAGCAATGATATGAGGCTGGCTATCGAAGATCGAAAGTGAAACTCGTATTATGAGCTATGCAAGCGTGGAGTATCGAATTTTCTGTCGAACAGAATTTTGCTTTCGTTGGTGTAGCGAAATGTTAGAAAATTTTAAAAATGTATGATTTTGCATTTGTTTTTTTACTTTTTGACGGCTAGACACTAATTTCAAACAATTTGTATTAATTTCAAGCAGTTCTAACGTCGTGAATAGTAAACACAAGCTCGAAAGTCTGGTTTTACATATGAAAGAAAATCCCTATACGCTGTTGGCACGATCTCCGAAAACAAAATCATGGAGCTGTTTATAGTTTTTATATATTTTAAATAGATTTGTNGCTGTTGGCACGATCTCTGAAAACAAAATCATGGAGCTGTTTATAGTTTTTATATCTTTTAAATAGATTTGTATCACAAAATTTCTTAAATATATTGTATGCGAAAATATATTCGAAAGACTGCACTTAAACTCTCACGTTTTCTGCTCCTGGCCAATTTTTTAAGCCCTCATCCCCTGAGGAATCGTTCAACCAGAACTCCGTTGTGCTAATTAAAATTTTTTTTTACCACGCTTTCTTTTTTATTTCATTTTAATTTGCACAAATTTACATATGTACATATGTATAATCACAGTATTTAGTATGCTCGATCTGTAAACAAAGCTTCTCAGCGGTGAAAAATAGACTATTGTGAACAACCTAAACGAGCGAAATTCACAATAGCGCTATTCTTCATCGAATGAGCGCCATAATACCAAATGAAAATTCGTTCGATCAGCACTTTCGACCACAGTCGAAGATCGAATGCAACTCATAATAGGGGCCTCAGCTAAGCAGATTTGGGACTCTATTTGCTTGGCGTGTCGTGAAAGCAGCAGCGCTGCCAGCGGTTGGTTCTGTAGACGTTCGGCTTTCAGCTCGCGGAAGGTGGTATGGAAGTTAGCATCGAAGGAGGCAAGATAGAGGGAGGAACTGAAGAAGTTGGCAATGTCGAGTGGTGCGTTTATTGGTCCGTTGAGAGAAGCAATACCTGAAAAATTAGTTTGCTGTTGGACGCCGGTAAACTTCTTAATGTCGTTCCATATAGTTTTTGGGTTCAAGGATTGATGTTCGATGTGAATTTTTCGACTTCTTCTTTTTAGCTAATTTGGAGGCTCTTTTGAATATGGCATTCGCTCTTTAATAGGTGAGTAGATTTTGTTCGGATCGAGTGCGTTTGAAGTTATGCCATGCTTGTTGCTTCTGCGATCTAAGGTAAGAGAGATTGGCATTTCACCAGGGTATTCTTTTATGGTACCTAATCGGTTTGGTTTGTGGAATATCAAAGTGGGCTGCAGTGCGGATGATTTTTAGGATTTTTGCTGCTTCTTGGTTGGTATTGTTTGCTGCAGGCGAGTTCCGGCAAAGTTGGGTGCAACGAGCAGAAAATTTCTTCCAATCTGCGGCATCTGTTTTGAATTTGCTGCAATGTTTATAATGATTTTGCCAACGCAAACGTCAAAGCTGTGCTTTTTTGTGCTCTGTTTAAAATTTTGTGTTTTATAAAGCTCTTTACGCTTAATAAAGTAAAAAATTAAAAAAGTGTGAATAAACGGCTGGTGCACAATTTAAAGATAAGTAAAATATCGAAATTTCCTGTAAATTTGATTAATTTAACTTGATATTCTTAATTGCATGTGCCGAGTATTTTGTTTCATATAATATATTGTTGTTGTACAATTGTTTTTGTTTGTGCACATTGATTTTGTTCTTTTTGTCTTTTTGTCCTTTTGTCATTCCTGCTGTTTCATCTTTGTCACAGCTGTTTGCGTTATGTTTATTAGGTGTCAAACATACAGTGTATTTAAAACTGTTCGCTACATAGCTCTCAAACCGATATTTACCCGCTGATTGGTTCTCTGATTGATACATCGTTTTCAAAACAGTTTTGCTTTTTTGCTTCTAAAACGTATAATTAAATATATTTTTAAACATGTCGTGTATTTACACCAATTGCCACGTTCAAAGCGACTCCTATGTGTCATGCTGGCTCTGCGATGGGGTTGCCCATATTAAATGTGCTGGTTTGAGCGGTAGGGTGTTAGACGCTATTAATGAGGGAAAGGGGCTTCGTTGGTGGTCTTGTCAAAAATGTAGATCAACCGAAGTTGATTTATTTAAATTCTTTAGGCAGTCCAGAAATGGTATTTCTGAGATCGGGAAGGATCTGTCGGCTCTTGTTGAGAAATTTAAGCATTACGAAAAAATTTTTAAGTCTTTTACATGTCTCGACAACCCTCCACACTCTGATGATAGCCGAGAAAATAAAGGGAGAAAATAAAGGTAGGCGTGTTATTAGTCCACTTAAAAAGATAGTCACTGAATCTAGTCAGAAAAATCCTCCATCCCAGTCCTTGGAACTTATTAATCTTTCTTCTCCATGCCCTCAGTAATTGGAACCTCCGCTATCTAAAGCCATATCAACTAGGTCTACATCTAAAAATAATAACGTCAATCAAACCGTTGATTTAACAGTGTTGCCATCAACATCTGAAGCTGCACTGTCTAACTTAGTTCCTCCGAATAATTCGGAACCCCGCACATCAGACATCATTACCAAAAAGTTGGTTGTAATTCCTCCGAGAAGATCAGTCTTTGCCTCTAGATTTGCTGAAGATACTTCTTCGGATGATATAAAGTCATACATATCGACTAAAATTAGAACTAATGATGTATTTCTTCGTAAATTTAATTTTAAACACGATCGCGATATTTCATCTTTTAAAATAGATGTAGCTGCCGAAGTTTTTGATTCACTACTAAATAGTTCATTTTGGCCGACCGGGGCGTTTGTTCGCGAGTATGAGTATAAGCCTAATAAAAGTAATAACAACGTAGCTAAAATTTCTAATCTTAATTCGGATTCAAAAAACTAACTTGCAAGTCTAATTTAAGTATGACATATCGGACTCGATTTTTACTATAAACTATTATTTCCACTCTCAATAATTGAAATACTATCTTTAGCATATCCAATCAGCTGATGAATTTGATTCTGTAGCTGAATAGTTTTAGATCTCGCCACTTAAAAAACCTGTTTCCACTACTCGGCACCAAAAAATTAAAAAAAAAAGTTCCGTACGTCATGCGGACTGCGCTCTCGTGTCGGTTGGGCGGGAATGGAGGGTAAAAAGCCGTTGCCCTGGGTGTTAACTTGTGTGAGGATCTTGCCATGAGCATTTCGGGGCCAAGGCCGCAGAAGAGAAGGTGAGATCAATGCACGGTGCAGCGAACAAAGGTCGCGCTGTCAGTGGTACCGCTACTTTGGTTTTGCCGATTTTGACAGTTGTGGTAACTTGTAAATAAACCTTTGTTTACAAATCAGCAAAAGAGAAATTTCAATTATAAGTGAAAGTTTAAATTGTGTTAATTTGCAATTTGTGAGCGATTTTTGAGTTAAAGACTGCGTAAAAACTAATACAATGAAGTGCTGTGTGTTAAAGTGCGACAGCCGCCAAGATGCAAGAAGCGTAGATGCAAGTGTAGCGCTGGGACGAATCGCTGCATTTTGTAAACATAGGGCACGGCAAAGCCGCTACCGAAATGTTTCTCTATTATTATATTAACTGCATTTCCTCACAATGATTTTGTTTCTGCTCCACGCAGCCTCCATTAGCAAGTTAACTAATAAATCCCGCAGAGATGCTGCTGCAGTTTTCTGCAGCAGCCTTAATTGCAAAGCAATAAAGTGCACTAAAACGTTTGCTGAAGCAGGCTCAATTGCAAAGCAATGGAGTGCACTAAAATGTTCACTGTTCTCTAATAGATTACGAGAAAAATGCAATATTTTCGCATTCAGCAAAATTAAAACACGTTTTTCGCAGTAAAGTAAACCGCTTTGGCAGTTTCAACTCGTTCTTCTTTTCGCTCTATTCTTTGTTTATTTGTGGTATACAAATGTCAACGCCCAGGACGGCGCAATCTTGTATTCTATCATTCTTGAGATCAATGCAGGTGAACGTGTTTTGTGTTGATAGATGGGTGGCAATGCCGTCGTTTAGGCAGATTAGGTTGGATGACAGTAACATGTCCTCAACCTCAAGGCCTCTTTGATTGGATTAGGCGGCGCCCCAAATTGTGCTCCAGGCATTTAAATCGCCTCCTATGATGCAATTAGTGTCGATTTGCCTTAGTATGCGGTTTAGTATGTCGGGGGAATGTAAATGCATATGATAGCGAGCTTAAGTGTTGTGGTTATCTCTATTGCGACTGTGGAGATGTTTGATCGAATGGGAAGAAATCTGTGGGGAATATTTCTTCTCACTAGGATAGCATTGCCTTGTTTCTTAGTGGTGTTATAGGGAAGGTTGTTGAAATATCCAGCGTAGTTTTTAGGAGTGTAGGTGGGGTGTTGTGAGGGGCATGGGTTTCATTTAGGAGTAGGATCGAGGGGGAATAACAGTTAAGGAGAAGTTCGAGTTGGTGGTAGTTGTTTGTGTACCCATTCATATTCCACTGTAATATTGAGAGCATGATATTAAAATATAAACTTTAATGGTTTGTTTTGGTGCTGGTTGTTGGTTTACTGATTTTGTTTTTGGCTCGCAGAGTGTTTGTAAGTTTTGGGTGTAATTAGGACATTGAGGTCGGGATATTTGGAGAATATTTGACTACATGGAGTCATTTCGATGTCACTAACTGCTGGAGAGGCGCTAGGTGGAGTGCGAAAGTCTCTTTCTGTTGATTAGTTTATGCTGGTCGATGCTTGTGGCGAATTGATTTTTTTTAACGATTTCGGGAAGGAAGTTGTTGATTTGTAATAATTTTTGAAATTGTTGCTGTTTGACTATTTTTTGTGGTTTCTTTTATATTTGATGTTATTGTTTTGTTTTTTATGTTGGAGTGGCTTGTATTTGTTGGCTGGCTATTGTTGGTAAGTAGCTGTTTATTGTGTGTGACGGGTGATTCGTTGTTGTGTTTGTTTGCTTCGGTGCTGTGATCGTTTCGTTGCTTTGCATTTTGGTTGGTGTTGTTGTTTGTGTATTAGTGGAGCCGGCGACAACTTGTGCTAAAGATAGCATTGGGTTTTTATTATAGGGTTGAATATTGTATGCTGTTGGGTTGGAGCTATAAAGTTTCCATGCCTGTCTTGTTGTGCATCGATTTTCGGCTTTGGCTTTGTTAACTGCTTTGTGCTTGAGAAAGGTAGGACATGCGGGGTCGGATGAAGTGTGTGTATCAATGGTACAGTTCACGCAGTAGCTGAGGAGGAGGAATACCGCAAGTTCTGCATAACTCTGAGTTTCGGCACCACTTCTTAGTATGGCCCAGTTTCTGGTAGTTATTACATCGCATCGGATTCGGGATATATTCTTGAACTTTTACTCTTTTCCAGCCTATTTTTAAGTATTCTGGACGTCGTATGAGATCAAAAGTTACTATTGCGGCGCCTGTGGCTATCAGTTTATCATCGATTTGTTTCATCATTTTTCTTATGGGGATAAGCTTTTCGGAAGCCAATTCTTTTGTTAACTCTTCTTCAGAAATGATATTCCTCGAGTAAATTCTGCCTTGAGTAGAGTTCAGAGCGACGTGATTTGTGATTTTTACTGGGATGCAGTCTACATGCGTGGCTTTGAGGAAAATCTGTGCAGTTTTAAGATTATTGGCTTTGAGCAGGAGATCGCCAGATCTTAGCGGGGTAACATCTGTGTAATCTCGTGATATGGCGTTGATTCCTTTCTCGATTTGGAAGACGTAGGAAGCTATGGGTCGGATTGGCTCAGCTTTGGCGACGGCGGTGATGACCAGGAAACGCGGAATATGGTCATCGTTTTGACGGGTATCTGGGAGCAGGCAGCGTGTCGATACTGGTCACGATTAAGGTCCTTAAACCTGTTGGTGTTGGGGGGATCGACCCCGTTCATCCCTTCGCGAGTGCGCACTTTCAGTGCTGAGCTGGTACGCCGGCTTATTTATTTGTTTTATTTATTTAACTGTCGGTTTGAACTTTTGTTGGAGTGCGTTTACGCGAAAGTATGTAAGTACGTGTGTAGAGCTTAAGCTTTGCACAAAAATAAGAAACTAACACACAAGCTGTGGGTAAGAGTAGTAACTGTTAAACAGACAGATAAATTTGCCTTTGGTATATACAGTCAGTGTCAAAAGCTAAAAAGATGTGTGTTTGTAGGAAATATTAGTGATGTTCTTTTAAAAAGATAAATTTGCCTTTAGATCTACAGGCAGTGTCCAAAGTAAGTGTACACCTTGTTCTAATATAATATTCACAATTATTTTAATGAAAATTTGTTTTCATTAGTTATTTATGAAAATATAGTTCATTCTATAACAAAACCCATATAAAATAAAACTTTATATAAAGTTCACAAAATTCAAACAATTTTTATTCAGAATTTCTAGAAAATTTTACGGTGTTACCGTTGATTTTCTGTATTTTTTTGTGAGGTGTTTCGCGTTTTCTTCCATATAACGCGTGATCAAAATCTATTTTTATATGGAAGAAAATGCACACGCCCTCCATAAAAATATCTAAAAAATCAACGATAAACTTGATTTATATGGTTTATGTTATAGAATGAACTATATTTTCATAAATAATTAATGAAAAAAAAATTTCAAGAAAATAATTGTGAATATTATATTAGAACGAGGTGTAAACATACACTGGCGGCAGAAATAATACTCGTCGTACTTTTAAGAATTTTGGCTATATTTATTTAATTTATTGTATGTTTAATATTGTTTATAAAAACCTAGGTAGTTATGCAAAAAACATCATATAAATCCGCTTTTCGAACTTTAAACAAAAATTATAAAAATTCGACAAATTAACAAACTTTTATTCAGAGGGCAGTTTTGTAGCCCATTCAATTTTAGCATAATAAAGTGCAAGTTTCAATTAGCTACTAAATACGGTTGATTTTTAAGAATTTTTTTGCTGACGGTGTCACGCATTTTTTTCCATACAAAGTGTGCTCGACAATTTTTTTGTATGGAAGAGACTGCCTCGCATCGTCAACAAAAAAAAATTTCAAAAATCAACGGTATTTTCTAGCCACATGAAACTTGCACTTTACTAAAATTGAATGGGTTACAAAACTGCATACCAAAATTTTTTTAAAAATTTGGAATAAAAAGTTTAAAAATTTTGTGAAAATTTGTCGAATTTTCATAATTTTTGTATGAAGTTTGAAAAGGGGATTTATATGGTGTTTGTTGTATGCTAGCCAGGCTTTTATAAAAATATATTATACATAAAATAAACCATGCAATAATAGCCAAAACTCTTCAAAGTAAGGCAAGTCTATTAATTCTGCCGCCACTGTATATTTGACACTGACTGGTACGTACACCCCGCCAAAAAAGATAGCACATCAACATTTTTACCAGCTTTGAGTACATTTCTTATGCTTTTTTAAGCTCTATTATTTTTATATAATTATTAAATATTTATCTAACAAATACCATACAAATCTATAAAACAAAACGGCTGTCGTTGAGTGTAGACGTGTTTTTGCTTGCTCTCTTAATCTGCTTTGTTTCTTATCGTGTTAAACACATTCAAACATACATACATATTTTAAATATGGACTTTTGCGGAAAGTGCATTAAAATGTTTGCAAGGAATGATTCTTCAGTGGTGCCTTGCAGTGGTTTTTGTAATAAACACTTCCATAGGGCATGTTGTGAAGGTCCTATCTCAGAGTATGATGTGAGGTTGTTTTCAACCAACCGACATATTCGTTACCTGTGCAGTAACTGTGTGGATACACCTGATAAAATTTGCAAAGCCTTTGAGTCGATCATTGTCACTCAGAAAATGGGCATAGAATCTATTTTGACTGCTTTCGAAGTAAAGTTTAAAGACTTAGCGTCGCAGATTGATGGTGTAAAAAACCAAGTTAATTTAATGTCTGCAAATGGTAACAACAATGCCAATGCTATTAATGCATTAACTGCAGAAGTAAGTGCCCTGAAAAGTGCTCATAACAACAAAAGTGGTGTCAACGGTTGCCGGGCATCGGACACCGAACAGCTCACTTTCTCGCCGCTTCCAAATTCGTCACAAGTGCATTTGGTTGTAAACAACAGCGAACCTGCTGCGTCGGACTCTCCTGATGCTGCCTCTGCTTGTGATGATAAATTTGGCAACAACAGTGACACGACGGTTTCTGTTGTCTCGTCTCATTTACTTACTTCGTCATCTTCTTCGCATGTTCGCGCTCTACAGCATGTAAACAACCGCGCGCCTGCTGCGTCGGGCTCTCGCGATCCCGTTTCCGCTACACCATCTGGTCTGTGCAATG
>NW_016158904.1:0-30622 GCF_001687245.7 Rhagoletis zephyria | reverse complement strand
GTTTTTAGAGTTTTTTGAATTAATGCAAATTGTTTCAATTCTCTTTTACAACCCCAAGTGTGAAACGTGACGTGACGTGGCGTCACGTGACATAAATTTCCATCGTTATATTTTTGTTAATATTGCTTTTAAATGAATTTTTAACGCAAATAAAACATGTATTTTATGTAGAATATACTTTATATTTTGACTTCAGCGCCAATTCAGGGTCAATTTATTAGAAATCTATGATTTATTATGTTTCAACCACATACGCCAAATTCGAACCAAATCAGACCATAAATACGGTTTTTCGAAATATCTCGACCTTGGCACCACCTAGGAAGACCATTTTATGCAAAGATGATTCTACTTACATAGCCAGTATATATTTTAAAAAGCAGACAAATGGGCCCGTAAATACGTTAGATATAAAACTTTTATTTTTTTTGTCGTGGTGGACCTTCCGCTGGAAACACCCATATAAGATCAGTGGTGTTAAAACAGAAAAATACTTGGGAGTTATAAAACCTTTGGTTATGAAAGAGTTAAAAAAATAGTACCCAGTTACATAGAAATCTACCGATTTTTTTAAATTTTCGTCCGCCATATTGGATCCGCCATTTTGAATTTTTGGTAAATGACTTTAGATATGTAATCAGCGACCCAGAAAACCCCCAGATACCCAGTTTCATAGAAATCTACCGATTTCTTTTTAATTTTCGTCCGCCATATTGGATCCGCCATTTTGAATTTTTGGTAAGTGACTTCAGATTCGTAATCAGCGACTCAAAAATCCCCTAGGAAAGAATGGTGTAAAGATCCATCAACGAGTATTTGTTTAAATAGTTTCGTCCAGCTAGATTTGCGATCCGAACCACTGTGCGGTGCTCCTCAGAAAGAGGCATAACTAACCCTGTGTCAGGAAAAGTTCCTTCCAAGCAATTAAAAATATATTATCAAAATGTTTCCGGCCTCCGAACAAAGTCCAAGGCACTTTTTGAAATGAGTTCTCACTCAGATTATGATATTTACATACTGATTGAGACCTCGCTTAATAAAAATTTTTTCGATTCTGAGTTTTTTGATGCCAATTTGTACAACGTTTTTCGCAAAGACCGTGACTATATTAAAACGGGGCTCTCTAGAGGAGGTGGAGTACTCATTGCAGTTAGGCGAAACTATCGATCGTCGCTTATCCCTTTGGCGAATGCGGATACCCTGCTGGATCAGCTCTGCGTCTCGGTCAATGGCTTGTCTAAACTTTTTGTATGTGCTTCCTATGTTCCGCCGTCTAGTGCTGAATCTTTATATAAAGCGCATGTGGATAATATTCTTGCGTTAGCTTCTAATAATGAAAATCTTTGTATTGTTGGGGATTTTAACCTGTGTTACATTAACTGGTCTAGTTTGGATAATGGCCTTGCCTTATATCCTACGAATGTTAACAGTGGCTGTGAATGTTATGTTATTGATAATTTTTTAAGTATTAACCTATCACAAATTAATAGTTTTTCCAATAAGCTATCTAGAATCCTAGACCTTATCTTTATTAGTAATGATTTGAGTCTCACACTTAATGAGTCCCTTAACCCATTATCGACTCCCGGTCTACATCATGTTCCGCTTAGTCTTCATTTAGAGTGTTATGAGTTTAGAACTGTTTTATCGGATAGTAATACTACTAGCTTCTGCTATAGAAAATGCAACAATGATGCGGTTTCATCTGTAGCCTGGGATTCGTTATTTGCAGGTGTTGGTGTTTTGGACTGTTTCGATACTTTTAAGCAAGAAATTAATGTAATCTGTGCTGATAATATACCAATAGTGCATAAATAAAGCTATACGGTTCTCTGGTATACCAAAGATCTTAAAAAATTGAAGAATTTGAAAAACAAGTTTTTTAAGAAATTTAAACTTTCAAATCTCACAAGAATAAATACTTGCGATACTCCAGGGAGTTTAAGTCGATGAGTAAGGTTCTTAAGCGGAATTATGTTCTTAAATTTGAGTCGGAAATAAAATTGTATCCGAAGGCTTTTTGGAGGTATGTCCAGTCCAAGAAATCGTGTTCCAGCATTCCCAGTGATGTGTTTTATGATGAAATGCAAGCTTCTACTCCCTCTGAAGCTGCCAATCTTTTCGCGGATTTCTTTCGCTCTAACTTTGTGAAAGATTCGGATCCTTGTGGCGGTTATCCTCAGAGTGCCCATTCTCTTATCAATTTTGGTTCACTTGCTATCTCAATTGATGATGTTGAGGATGGTATCCGGCATATAAAATCTTCAACTCAATCTGATGTTGATGGAATATCGGCTATCCACTTTTTTTGATTTTGAATAAATCGCTTGAACAGGGGGAGTTTATAGATGCTCGGAAGACCACTCTTATCACCCCTGTATTCATATGTGGCAATAAAAACGATATAAGCAACTATCGGCCAATAGCTAAATTATCAACGATATCCAAATTATTTGAGTTTATTGTCAAACAAAAAGTATTTTTTGCTGTTAGTCTCTTAATATCTGTTAATAAGCGTGGTTTATGCCTGGAAAGTCCACTGTTTCTAACCTAGCTGTTTTTACCGAATCCTGTTCAACTGCCTTTAATAACCGTCTGCAAGTCGATACCGTGCATTTCTAAGGCGTTTGACAAAGTCTGTCACTCAATATTAATTTCAAAATTGGCTAGCATAGGCTTTCATTCAGCTTTTTTATCTTGCGTAATATAATATCTTTCTTCGCGGAATTGTGTTGTTGTAGTTGACAATGTGTTCTCCTATCCCTTCGTCGCCTCCGCTGGTGTTCCTCAGGGGAGCATCTTGGGTCCTCTACTTTTCGTGATTTTCATTAATGATATTTCTAGTTGCTTCAACTTGAAAATCTATTCTACGATTTCTAATGCTTCAGTCATTCAATCTATAGGCTGATAATAACGTGGTTGCTTGGTGCTCCAAAAATAGATTAAATTTAAATACAAAAAAGTGTTACCATGTCTCCTACTCCAAATCACGTTCCATTACCCAGACTTCTTATCTCATTGGTGACTCGCAGCTTGCCACCATTGGTGAAGTTTCTGACTTAGGAGTAATTTTTGATGTTAGATTTCTTTTTCACAGCCACTTAAATTATACCACTGCAAAGTCATATTCAATGCTCGCATTTATCCGTCGATTTAGCTCGGACTTCACTGATCGATATATATAAAATTACTATACACTACTCTTGTTCGTTCTAAGCTCGAGTACGCTGTCTTCATCTGGCGACCATATTATGAATGTCATATCAACAGAGTTGAACGTATCCAAAAATCTTTTATTCGTTATGCTCTACGCTCTCTACATTTCGTTGACCCTTTCCCATCTTACACTGCTAAATGCATGCTCATAAACCTTAAACCACTGCACAATAGGATTATTCTTTCTCTTACCTTCGTTTTTGACATTATACGGAGTGCGATTGACTCGCCGTTCTTACTCGAACGGATTACATTTAATATCCCACCAAGAAGCCTTAGGAATCATGACATTTTCCAAATCTAATTTCAAACTACTTTTAAATAGTATGCTAAATTAGTTATTAATTTATATTTTGTTTTTTACCAAATAGTCTGTACGAAATGTTTATTTTCTAGATTAATTAATAAATAAATAAATAAATTTCAGACTTTGTACAAAAATTATAAAAATTTCACAAACTTTTCATCCCAACGCTAAGCATTTTAATTTTAATTTCTAGAATAATTTTTGGTATGCAGTTTTATAGCTTATTAAATTCTAGTATAATAAGGTGCAAGTTTGAAATTGCTAAAATATGACATTGATTTAATTTTTTTTTGCTGACGGTGTTATGCACTCTTTTCCATATAGAAAATAATAGTTTAAAATACTATTAAACCGTGTAAGCATAAAAAAATATGATGCCAAGACAGCACTCAACCAACCGACCGACCAACCAAGGTCAGTCCACAGATTACCTCGCGTGCTTTATTTCATGCTCTCCCTTATTTCCCCGCCTCTTCATCAACTTTCAACCGGCCTGAGTATTAAAATTCTCAGTCGTCAGTATGAGGCTCAGCGGGCATTTCAACTCGAGTGGAACTGAAGCGCACACATATCACCTTTGCAGCTTCCTTTGTTTTCATCGCCTTCGCAAGCATTCGTGCTGCTAAAGTAAAATTTTAATATTCTTTGCAGCAGTTTTTCTCATTTGCTGTTGTCATCTACTCTTGCTGCTGTGGCAGATGGTTTTTCTTCGCTTGGTTTTTTAAGCTGACTTTTTCTTGAATTTTTTAAGGCCTTCAATCATACATATCTAACTATACATGGTTGGTTGGAGAGTGTGAATGTATTTTCTTAGCAGTAAAATGGTTGTTGTTGTTGTAACGGCTACAATAACTCCGCCCAGATCGGTTTGTATCTCAGTCGCTGTCGTCAAGCTCAACTTACGCAAGACCCAGGAAGCGTGCAGCCTCTATACGGTCTGTCCACAGGGACAGAGGCGTCAGTTGCGTAGGGTTTTCCGGGCATACGAAGAGATGTTTCGAGTCGTGGGGTGTTTGGCACATCTGCATCTAATCTGCTCAGGTATAAGTTCAACCTGCTGCAGTAGCCAGAGTGAAGTTGGGCTATTGTGGTCCGTGTCTCCCGAGGCAGACGAAGCTCCGTCTCGTCTATTTCTGCTGGTTGTGTGCCCAGGACGACATTCACAGGTCTGTAGTCTATGTAACTTCAGACTGACTCCCTGTGAATCCCACTCGGCGCCTGTCGATAAGCTGACGGGTCCCGAGGTTGTTTAATGAACCTCTGGACTTCGTTCGTCAGTTCGTAGAGATGCCTCCTGACGTGCCTGGGCGAGGGCTCTTCTGCCGATCTGGGTGACCACGTCTATGGCTCCTAACAACGAACTGCTTGCAGAGCATGGTATTGTGCTCCTTGATCGGGAGCACTTTCACCTCGTCGTGTAGGTGGTGTTCAGGTGACATCAGAAGGCATACAGTCGGTGTCCGTAGTGCAGTGGTTTGCGTCGTCTGCAGCTTCATGCACTGCGTTCTACTAGTCCCCGGCGACCACACTGGTGCTGCGTAATTGAAAACCGGCCGGCCTATCGCCTTGTATGTTGCCGGCAACGTTTGTTTGTCTTTGCCCCAAGTGTGCCGGATAGCGACTGGAGGACCTTGTTGCGGCTCTGTACTTTGTTGACAATAGCTGTTGCGTGCGCAGAGAAGGAGAGCAGAACGTCGAAGGTTACTCCGAGTATTTTGGGGTTATTCACCGTCGGAATTGGTGTATCATCGACGTGAATTCCCAGTGGTAGCCTGACCTCCTTCGTCCAGGTGGTGAACAAGGTCGCAGAGGATTTTGTAGCGGAGAGGGTTAGACTCCTTGCAGTGAAGAAGCGAGGAAGCTCGGAGATATACCCGTTTACTTTCGAACACAAGTCAATTCCATTCCATTCCATTCCCAGTCGCCATAATCGAGCAATCGTCGGCGTAAGAGACAATCGAGACTCCTTCTGGTGGTTAAGGGAGCTTTGAAATGTAAAAGCTAAACAGTAGCGGGGAAAGAACACCACCCTGGTGAACCCCCTGTTTTATTTTTCTGAGTTTGCTCCATTTGTCTCTTAACATTACCGACGAGTGTCGACCACTCAGATAATTCGCCGACCACCGTTTGAGCCTCTGTGGGAGAGAGGAAGCCTCTATATCTTCTAGTAGCGTGGAGTTGCTGACGGTGTCAAACGCCTTTGACAGGTCCAACGCTACTAGAATAGTTCTCTTACAGGGACGGTTGCGGTTAAGGCCACGTGTTATCTGAGTGTTTATGGCGTTAAGTGCTGTTGTTGTACTGTACACTTTACGGAAACCATGTTGATGCTTCGCTGGGGTCACGTGGTTCGTGTCTTCGCTACCGGGGAAAGGAGTGTTATCGGTCGATACGATTCTCCTTTGTTGGCTGCTTTCCCCGGTTTGAGCAGTGGGACCACTCTCCCCACCTCCCAACCTCCCAAATGTCTGGGATGATGAGAGTGGCCATTGACAAATTTAGGACCTCCGTTGGTACGCTACTCCCGCAGGACCCAAATTTTTCAGCATCAGCATGCATATTCCNAAATACGGGAGCAGCAAGGCCTCTAGTGTCTTCGCTACCGGGGAAAGGAGTGTTATCGGTCGATACGATTCTCCTTTGTTGGCTGCTTTCCCCGGTTTGAGCAGTGGGACCACTCTCCCCACCTCCCAACCTCCCAAATGTCTGGGATGATGAGAGTGGCCATTGACAAATTTAGGACCTCCGTTGGTACGCTACTCCCGCAGGACCCAAATTTTTCAGCATCAGCATGCATATTCCGTCGGGACCCATAGCGTTGTTGGAGGCTTTCGCCTTACCGATGGCCACCTGAACTTCACCGCTAGTGAAAGCAAGGGGGCACAAGTTGTTAGCAGTTTGTGCAGCCTTCTGGTCACTCGACGCTTGGCTTTGTCCGCCGAAGGATGCCGTATGAACTGCCGGCTAAAATAGCTCGCGCATCGCACCGGGTCCGACGAAGCATGGTCGCCGAAAAAAATGTCTACCCTGTCGTCGTGCTTCGTCGGATTGGACAGTGACCTCACGGTTGACCAAAGCTTATGGGCTGTTTTTGCTTACTTGTAAAAGCACATTTAGTGCATTTAGCTCTAAATGCTACTCTAAATGTACATTTATCCATACAAAATTCGTCACCTAAATGCAACTCCATTTTTGCATTAAGAATCTAAATGCTAAAAGCAACCCTGTGATCTTCTAAAATTTCCACGATTCGAACATGGTTTAATGAGAAAAAGTGGCAACATTGCTTTTTCGCGTATACAGTGGCTACCTGCGTTTCAGTGATCGCCGATCGAGATTTCATTTAATATATTCCATTATTTGGATAAAGAGAAGTTACGCAAAATCAACATCGATGTGATGCTGACAGAAATCTGGATCAATTTGTGATCAACTCTGCTTGTTTTGTTTCCTAATTAAGTGAGGAAATTTTAATTGACAGCACCGACAAATGAATATATACGCAAACAAATGTTCAGTTATGGTTAAAACAATTCAAGTTTTTGTATTGATTTTTTGGTTTAATATTTATTTTTTTCCTTTTCAGTAGGGTTTTTTGCACATTATCTTCAGCGTGAGAATTGATCGTAATAGATTCGAATCTGAATAAGCGAATGGAACATGGCTGTTTGTCAAAAGCATACGATTTCGAACTCGCGTAAATATACATTTGCTAAATGCGATAGCATGAACGCTCTTCGAAAACATATTTTCGAAAGTGCTAAATGTTGCATTTTAAATGCAGCAAAAACGCTGCATTACTCACACCAGAGGTGAAGTTGCAAGTGTTCAGATGATCTTCCCACTTTTTCCGCTTATGTACGTTCCCAAGCTGCCGAATCTCCGCGTTGAGATCCCTAATACGGGTATTTCTGGGATCGGCCTGACGAAGGTTGTCACGCTCATCGGCTACAACAGACGCTTCAGCAGGGAAGTTTGGACGGGGGTCCGTAATGCTTCCTACCGGTACGAAGCGAGCTGCAGCAGCAGTGACAACCCTGCGGAACTTACGTTCACCAAGGTAGACGTCGGTTGGTGTGGGGAGCGCAACGAAGGTGCTCCCAGTAAATTCCGCGAAGCCTTTCCAATCAGCTTTAGAAAAGTTGATATAGGTCCGGTGTTCCGCGGAAGCAAAGTCGGTTGGTTTATCGATCGAGATGACTATGGGCAGATGGTCTGCTGCCAGCATAGATCGCCATGATACGCTGTTTATCAGACCAGCGCTGACTATTGTTATGTCTGGCGAGCTGCAGCAGCTGCCCATAATCCTGGAGGGTGCGTCGTCGTTCATTGTGCAAAATGTCGAATCGTCTATCTGCTCAGCCAAGTCTATTCCCCTACGATTGTTTGACAGGCTTGAGTGCCAAAGATCGTGGTGCGCATTAAAGTCACCTACTACCATGTGTCATCATCTTGTATTTAGTATACAGCATTGTATTCAACACTTGTATGAAATTAACTTTGTATGTTACACAATTGGGTCTGAGTATTTAGAGTATGGGTTGTTAAAAAAATTAAAATGAAAAATCAATATTGAATAAAAGGAAGTCAATCGGAAAAGATCTCTAGCGATAGATTTTCAGAAGTGGTCATGGACCTAAATCGATTAACAGTTTTGCAATTAAAAGAAGTTTTACAAAAACTTAAACTAAAAACGAGTGGAACTAGAGCCGAACTAATAAGCAGACTTCAGGACGTAAATGCAGAATCGTTAATGCCGATAATGAATTCGCTTACGCCATTATCAGCGGGTACAGGTATACCACCGGCTAGTGACGCTAGTCAACAAGATCCTGAGGAACCGTCGAGGGACGATGCCCGAGTCAGGTCACAGCTTGAGATGCAGGTTAGCGCGCTGTGTGGTGCTGTAGAAATGCTAACTGCACAATTGCAGATATTACGACCAATGGGACCGAATGTTCCAGAGTCTGGGACATCAGACAGCAATGCTTCCGTTGGTACGTCGTATATTTCATCACTGCCCTCATTTACGTCAGCGTCTTTGGCAAGTTTTCAGCAAGCAGCATTGGTTACGCCACGACCGTCATCGTCTTCGTTTTTTCCAGTTGCGTCACAGTCGTACATACATATTCCACCGACTTCACAGCAATCGATTCCGTCATTTCCATATTTACCAAGCCAAACATCACCTATGGAGCAGTGTAACCGATCAGTGCTGTTGCCTAATTCAACGAATATTAGAGCCGAAGAGAGGGGTACACATATACCGAGAGGGAGCTTCACACATACGCCAAGCGAAATAGCTATAATTTTGCCCGAGTTCGATCCAATTGATAACACATACTCATCAATGCAATTCGTCGAGAGAGTTGAACAGTTGAGAGCAATGTACCAATGGCACGATACGTTTGTAATTTTTGCTGTTCTCAGTAGGCTGAGAGGGGTTGCTAAGCGGTGGGCTGACGCTCAGCCGGCATTTCGGGAATGGAATGAATTTGTGGCAGCATTTCTGACGGATTTCCCATACGTTAGGAATTCAGCAGATGCCCATATTCGTATGATGAACACAAAAATAGGCAAAGGTGAGAAGTTGGTAGAGTTTTATTATAAGATGTTAGCCATAGGTCGCCGAGATAACATCGATGACAATTCAATAATACGATATATTTTAAACGGGTTAAGTGATGATAATTTGCGTAAAACATTGAGTGCAATGAAGTTCTCCAAATGTGCCGATCTTTTACAATCATTATCAAATATACCCATGAACAATGTAAAGTTCAGTGATGTTATTCACAAAAATTCCTACAAGCAGGTATCTGAGGATTCAGTTGATACAAATAAAAATTTAGGTGGGCCTATTTGCTACAATTGCAAAGAAAGGGGACACATTGCGAAGAGTTGTGCCAAGCCGAAGAAAAGGTTCGATTCAAAGCATAGTGATCGTGTAAATCAATTAACAAATGATGATTGCGTAGATAGTGTAGAAAACATAGACATTGTGGATCTCGAAACGTCAGTAAACAAAATCGTGGTTGGAAGTGCGTGCAAAGAGTTGTGCAAACAAATAATTATTATGGGTGTTAAGAAGGTCGAATGCAAAGCGCTTATAGATTCAGGTAGTAGCAGATCTTAAGTCAAGCGGTCGATTGCAATAAAGTGCGGTTTGTGTGCCAATGCGTGCAACGAGAAATTAATTGGTTTCGCAGGCGGTGAAATTATCTGCCACGAGAAATTAACCGTGCGTATAAAAGTTGATGAAATCATAAGGTATGTTGAATTTTTGGGTATAGATGATTCCGTAATGGCACATGAAGCACTTATTGGAATCGATGTACTCTCAAAGGGAAAAGTTGTTATTGAAGGAAGCACCTGCAAAGTTATGTCGATTAGTGGATATGCAATAAATACTGATAGTGAACTTGAAACTGCTTATACGGAGAGGCTTATTAACTTAGTAAATGAATATGCAAATTGTTTTGGGGAAAAGTTGCCCGAATTAGGGATGTCAAAGCAATTTAAAATGGACATCAAGTTAATGTCTCAGAAACCCATACCAAAGAAGCCATATAATATTCCTATACCGAAACAGCGCGTTGTTGAAGAAATAGTCCAAGAATTATTGCAGTTGGGTATCATTCGTAGATCAAATTCTTTGTATGCATCTCCTGTCGTTTTGGTACCTAAACAGAATGGAGAAGACAGACTGTGTGTTGATTTTCGTGAGCTTAATGCGGTGACTGAAAAACAGCCGTGGTTGATGCCGACAGTAGATGGTGTTTTAGCAACGTTGTCTGGTAAAAAGTTTTTCACTACATTAGACCTAATGTCTGGTTATTACCAAATTGAACTCGAAGAAAACGCAAAACATTTTACGGCATTTGTCACACATAATGGGCATTATGAATTCAATAGAATGCCATTTGGTTTGCGAAACGCACCGTGTGCCTTCCAAAGGATGATGTCGAATTTGGTTGCACCTTTGAAGCATGTTGTAGTTAGCTATGTAGATGAAGTGGTTATTGCAACAGATACTGAAGAAGAAAATTTATTTTATTTGGAAGAATTTTTAAAAGTAGTTCAGCAAGAAGGGTTGACGTTAAGAATATCGAAGTGTACGTTCATGAAGCGCGAGGTAGTATTCTTAGGGCATCTTGTTAATGAACATGGCATACGTCCAGGTATTTCAAAGACGTCGGCCATAGAACAGTATCCGACACCAAATAATCCGTTAGAGGTTAGACGTTTCCTAGGTTTGTCTGGTTTTTTCCGCAAGTTCGTTCCCGGATATGCATTGATTGCCAAACCTCTCACAGAGCTTACGAAGAAGAACGCCGATTTTAATTGGAGTACATATTGTGAGCAGGCATTCCGTCAGTTAATAAAACTAATTACTAAAGCTCCAGTGTTGACAATTTACGATGTGTCAAAGGATCATGAACTTCATACTGATGCATCTAGCGCTGGTGTTGCTGCTATACTTTTACAAAGGGAAGCTGATGTTTTAAAGCCGATTTCCTATTACAGCCGAGCGTGCACTCCGCAGGAGAATAACTACCATGCATATGAACTGGAGGTGCTAGCTGTTGTAGAAGCATGTGAACGATTCAGAATGTTTTTATTGGGAAAGCATTTTACAATAGTAACTGATTGCGAAGCAATTACGACTGCAAAAATGACAAAACCGATGGCTCCAAGGGTAGCACGTTGGCTTCTCAAACTATTGGAATATGAATATGAAATAATACATCGTGCGGGGTCATCGATGGGTCATGTTGACGCAATGAGTCGTGCGCCGATTAAAGGTTTGGCACAGGTCGAAGATGTCAGTGCAAAGGTTCTAATGTTGTCAGTTGATGACTGGGTGCAAACCATGCAGAAACAAGATATCAAACTAAAAGAAATAATTGAAATTCTGCAAAGAGCGGATGGAAAACGAAGAGATATCAGTTCCGATTACTGCTTAAAGAACAGGCGATTGTTCCGTAAGGTTGAAAATGGGCGTCACTTGTTAGTTGTTCCAAAAGGTATGCGATGGCGCATACTTAAGCTTTGTCATGATGATGTCGGTCATCCTGGAGTAGATGGAACCATTAAAAGTTTTGCAAAATTTTTGGTTCCCACGTCTAAGGAATTCTGTAAAGAGTTTTATCAAATCTTGTATTGAATGCTGTTACTGTCGAGAACCGGGGCGGAAGGAGTGTACACTTTACGGAATGGATATACCAACTTTGCCATTTCCAATACTTCATTTAGATCATCTCGGGCCATTTGTTAAGAGTCGTCGCGGTTATGAGTACGTTCTCGTTATAGTGGATGCACTTACGAGATATTCTGTTGTAGTTCCAACTCGTTCAACGAAAGTCAAACCGGTAATAGATGCATTGAATCACTTGACTCTTTACTTCGGTTTACCACAACGAATTGTGACAGATCGTGGCACTGCTTTTACGTCTGCGGCCTTCGGTAGCTTTTGTGGGTCGAATAGCATTCAGCACATTAAAGTGGCAGTGCGAACACCTCGTTCAAATGGTTTAGCAGAGCGGGTGAACCAGGCAGTACTGGCATACTTAAGAACATCGTCAAATGATGCCAAAGATTGGGATACGCAAATCCGCATGTTCCAGTGGACGTTGAATACTAAAGTGAATGCAACAACGAAATATGCACCTATTGATCTCATTTACGACTTTCCACTTCGCGATTTGAGTGGAAATAAAATCCTAGCAGGGTTACAAAGTGACGAAGAACAACTGTACATGAACGGTCGGCGAAATGATGCCATTCGGAATATTGAGGCTGCACGAGTGAAATGGAAAGCACGGTTCGATGCACGTTATAGTAAACCGTTGCCATTTCAGGAGGGGTGTTTAGTCCTCATAGAAGCGAAACCGTAAAAACAGGGGAGTCTAGGAAGTTACAACCAAAATTCAAAGGACCATTTGTCGTAAAGAAAGTATTAAGATTCAATCGTTATGTAATTGAGGACCTTGAAGACATGCAGAGATCACAACGACGGTACAGTACTATTGCAACATCCGATAAGATGAGACCATGGTGTGCTCTGTTTCCGGAGATAGATGACGACGGAAATGTTGAGGATGTTGAAGGAGCAGGTTAACTCGGGACGAGTTTATGTCAGGAGAGGCCGAGCTGTCATCATCTTGTATTTAGTCTACAGCATTGTATTCAACACTTGTATGAAATTAACTTTGTATGTTACACAACTGGGTCTGAGTATGTAGAGTATGGGTTGTTAAATGAAATTAAAATGAAAAATCATTATTGAATAAAAGGAAGTCAATCGGAAAAGATCTCTAGCGATACATGCGGTTTTCACCTCTGTGGAGCGCACCTATATCAGGGTGATATACTGCCGGGCTGCAAGTGACTGGGGGTATGTACACGTTAAATATTTCGAGCTCAACATCGCCTGACCGGATAGCAATGCCCTGACATTCAAGGGTGGTATCCCTGCGGTCGATGTCTGCTTCAATAAGACGATACTGCACGGTGTGGTGCGTGATGAACGCTAAGTCACCGCCATTATCTCGCTCGCGAACTCGACGGTGCACGTTGTACCCGGTACAATTCAACAATGTTGAATTACTGTGCAACTTCGTCTCTTGGACCGCAGCTAGCAATATACCATGCCTTCCCATGAAGACGGTTATCTCCTCGATCTTGCTCTGAAGTCCGTTACAGTTAAATTGAAGGAGCTTCAAGTGGTTCGGGAGGCGTGTAGTTATGCGGGGTGTGAGGGATGTGTGTGGCCTTGCCGCATTGGCTGTGGTGGTAGTTGTTGTTGTTGTTGTAGCGGCTACAACAACCCCGCCCAGATCGGTTAATATCTCAGTCGTTGTCGTCAAGCTCCACTAACGGCAGCCTTAAGAAGCGTGCAGCCTCAAATGGGTCGGTTCACAGGGTTGTCGGGTTTTCCGGGCATACGAAGAGATGTTTCGAGTCATGGGGCGTCCCCCCGCATGCCGGACACTCATCTGGTACATCTGCGTTTAGTCTGCTCAGGTATGAGTTTAACCTGCTGCAGTAGCCAGAGCGAAGTTGGGCTATTGTGGTTCTTCTCTCCCGAGGCAGATCGAGCTCCGTCTCGTCAATGTCCGGTGTTTGTGCGCCTAGAACGGCATTCACAGTGCTGGAGTCTGCATAACTCGACATNGTCATGGGGCGTCCCCCCGCATGCCGGACACTCATCTGGTACATCTGCGTATAGTCTGCTCAGGTATGAGTTTAACCTGCTGCAGTAGCCAGAGCGAAGTTGGGCTATTGTGGTTCTTCTCTCCCGAGGCAGATCGAGCTCCGTCTCGTCAATGTCCGGTGTTTGTGCGCCTAGAACGGCATTCACAGTGCTGGAGTCTGCATAACTCGACATTGACTCCCTGTGAATGCCGCTCAGGGCCTGTCGATAAGCTGACGGGTCCAGAGGTTATTTAATACGACCTGCGTCGTATGCAGCTTCATCCACTGCGTCCTACTAGTCCCCGGCGACCACACTGGTGCTGCGTAATTTAAAACCGGCCGGCCTATTGCCTTGTATGTTTACGTATGTATGCAACGCTTCTTTGTCTTTGGCCCAAGTACTGCCGACTAGCGACTTGAGGACCTTGTTGCGGCTCTGTACGTTGTTGACAATAGTGGCTGCGTGCGCAGAGAAGGAGAGCAGACTGTCGAAGGTTACTCCGAGTATTTTGGGGTTATTCACCGTCGGAATTGGTGTATCATCGACGTGAATTCCCAGCGGTAGCCTGACCTCCTTCGTCCAGTTGGTGAACAAGGTCGCAGAGGATCTCGTAGAAGAAGCGAGAAAGCTCGGAGATATACCCGTTTACTCTCGAACACAAGTCATCAATTCCATTCCCAGTCGCCATGATCGAGCAATCGTCAACGTAAGAGACAATCGAGACCGCCTCTGGTGGTTGAAGGAGCTTGGAAATATAAATGTTAAACAGTAGCGGGGAAAGGACACCACCTTGTGGAACCCCCTGTTTTATTTTTCTGAGTTTGCTCGATTTGACTCTAAACATTACCGACGAGTGTCGACCACTCAGATAATTCGCCGACCACCGTTTGAGGCTCTGTGGGAGAGAGGAAGCCTCTATATCTTCTGGTAGCGTGGAGTGGCTGACGGTGTCTAACGCCTTTGACAGGTCCAACGCTACTAGAATAGGGACGGTTACGGTTAAGGCCACGTGTTATCTTAGTGTTTAGGGCGTTAAGTGCTGTTCCTGTACTGTGCACTTTACGGAAACCATGCTAATGCTTCGCTGGGGTCAGGTGGTTCGTGAAATACGGGAGCAGCAAGGCCTCTAGTGTCTTCGCTACCGGGGAAAGGAGCGTTATCGGTCGATAAGATTCTCCTTTGTTGGCTGCTTTCCCCGGTTTGAGCAGTGGGACCACTCTCCCCACCTTCCAGGGGATGATGAGAGTGGCCATTGACAAATTGAGGACCTCCGTTAGGTACGCTACTCCCGCAGGACCTAAATTTTTCAGCATCAACATGCATATTCCGTCGAGACCCATGTCTTTGGAGGCTTTCGCCTTCCCGATGGCCACCTGAACTTCACCGCAAGTGAAAGCAAGGGGGGCACAAGTTGTTGGCAGTTTGTGCAGCCTCGACGCTTGGCTTTGTCCACCGAAGGATGCAATATGAGCTGCCGGCTAAAATAGCTCGCGCATCGCTACGGGTCCGGTCGCCGAAAGAAATTTCGACCCTGTCGTCGTGCTTCGTCGGATTGGACAGTGACCTCACGCTCTTCTCACTTCTTCCGCTTATGTAAGTTCACTAGTTGCCGAATCTCCGCGTTGAGATCCCTGATACGGGGATTTCCGGGATCGGCCTAATGCAGGTTGTGACGCTCATCGGCTATAACAACCGTTTCAGCAGGGACATTTGGACGTGGGTCAGTAATGCATCCTGCCGGTACGAAGCGAGCTGCAGCAGCAGTGACAACCCTGCGGAACTTACATTCACCAAGGTAGACGTCGGTTGGTGTGGGGAGCGCAGCGAAGGTGCGCTCAGTAAACTCCGCGAAGCCTTTCCAATCAGCTTCAGAAAAGTGATATAGTTCCGGTGTTCCGCGGAAGCAAAGTCGGTTGGTTTATCGATTGAGATGACTATGGGCAGATGGTGTGATGCCAAAGTCAGCATAGGTCGCCATGATACGCTGTTTATCAGACCAGCGCTGACTATTGTTATGTCTGGCGAGGTGTAGTAGCTGCCCATAACCCTGGAGGGTGCGTCGTCGTTCATTGTGCAGAATATGGAATCGTCTATCTGCTCAGCCAAGTATGTTCCCCTACGATCGTTTGACAGGCTTGAGTGCCAAAGTTCGTGGTACGCATTAAAGTCACCTACTACCATACGATTTTCACCGCTGAGGAGCGCACCTATATCAGGGTGATATCCTGCCGGGCAGCAAGTGACAGGGGGTATGTACACATTAAATATTTCGAGCTCAACATTGCCTGACCGGATAGCAATGCCCTGACATTCTAGGGGGGTAGNTCGAGCTCAACATTGCCTGACCGGATAGCAATGCCCTGACATTCTAGGGTGGTAGCCCTGCGGTCGATGTCTGCTTCAATAAGACGATACTGCACGGTGTGGTGCGTGATTAACGCTAAGCCACCACCATTATCTCGCTCGCGATCTCGACGGTACACGTTGTACCCGGCACAATTCAACAATGTTTAATTGCTGTGCAACTTCGTTTCTTGGACCGCAGCTATCAATATACCATGCCTTCCCTTAATTACTGTTATCTCCTCGATCTTGCTCTGAAGTCCGTTACAGTTAAATTGAAGGAGCTTCATCTGGTTCGGGAGGCGTGTTGTTATGCGGCGTGTGAGGAATGTGTGTGGCCTTGCCGCAATTGGCTCTGTGCGCTGCTGTGGAGGTTGCCGCCCTGTGGTGGTAGTGGGTGGCGTCGCGGTTGGGTTTTGCGAGCGAGCGGCGCAGCACGGGCCCTCGAAGTTCCTCGTTTAATCTCGCGTGATGCGTAGACCTGAACATGCTCTAAAGTGGTACCAGCCAAGGCAGGTGTTGCACTTGACTGATGTCACGTTACGGAATATCCTGGTCTGACATACCGTTCAGATTGTAGGAGGAACCAAGAGTTGTTGGCGGCGGCGTGTGGGTGGTGGTGCGGTTGTGTCTGTTATGTGGTCTGTCGTAGTTGTTGTGTTGTGGTGCTGTGGTGTTTGTGTTGAGCTGCTCAGGTGAACTGGGGTTAGCCGTGGAGGCTGCTCTGTTTGAGCAGCAGGGGGCCACAAATGATGAGGTCCACTGCCGATGGGTCCGTAGTCCTGAGAAGACTCTGAGGTGACTCCACATGTCGCAAGCATTGCACTTGACTGAGGTGGAGTTGTGGTGTAGTCGTCTCTGGCATACACAACAGGTGTAGGTTTCTGGCCCTGGGTTTGTCTCGATGCCAGCCCTGAGCAGAAGAATGCGTAGCAAATGTAGTCCTATGGACGAACAACTTCTGAGATACTTCGCCGACCTATACGGGGTTAGATCGCCGAAACAACAGCCCTTGTCGTGGGAATGATATCTCATAGTACTATGAATAATGAAGCATAAGATATCTTGGTGGTTGGAAAGGCCTAGTTTCCAATTCACGCTATTGTTCATACATCACTATCTTATAGGCTGCCTTCTACAATAGTCATATAGCATCCGCTTGAAAAGAGTGATAGTTTCACAATTTTTTATAGCCTCCGGTAATTTATTAATGCACTTTAAGCCTTCATAAAAAATATTTTTTTGTCCACTTCCGTTCTATACTTCGGGAATCTGAAGCTGTTATTCTCTCTTAACAAATATGGTTGGGTATCATTTATATATCGGAGATTATCGCTAAGATAATCCGGAAGGCTGCCCTACTTAATATTGTACACAAATTTCATAGCGTGGTAAAAAACTTGTTACTTCACGCTTAACCAATTCAAGGTTTCATGCATACATCTTGTAGGTGTGTCGTACGGAATATATGACATTCAACGCATCCAAAGCTTATACTGGAAACAAACGGCCGTTAATTTGGTGGAAATAAAACTGAAGATATTAAAATAAATAGGGGAGTTAGACAAGGCTGCATACTATAGCCACTTCTGTTTAATATATATTCAGAAAAAATTTTCGCTGACGCTCTACATAACGAGGCTGGTATAAAAAAACTGCATATTTATGTATCAACAACATCCGATACGCTGACGATACAACACTAATCACAAATAAAGATGAGAGATCTGCAAGTAATACCTGACAACGTGGAAAGACGAAGCAAAGAATTCGGACTAAAAATTAACATTGACCAAACTAAGTACATGGTCATAAATAAAAGTGGACAAAACTGCACTAATACTAGCCTAACAACAAATAATAGGTTTGTATAGTAACCAATAGTTAGGACTAATTTGTACTGGAACCTGGAAATTTTTACTGGAAAAGTGTATGATAACCCAAAAAAATTGCAAGAGAGCACTGAATCGAGAGCGTAATAGCACGGGAGAGCTGCAATTTCTTGCTAGTGAAATTTTTACTAGCAGAAATTAGCTAGCAGAAGAAGAAGAATCAATGTCAAAAGCTGCCATTTGTTGAACTGGTTAAGCGTAAACAAAAGTAAAATGAGTGGAAATCAAAACATTAATGATGTACTGGACTGTGAAAGTGCTTAAGTGTAAAGCAATGAGTTTAAAACTGATTTATAAATAGTAAAATGTTTACAGCAGAATGTCAAAGCAGTGCAACAACTGTCCACTTGCAAGTTTTTACTAGTTTTGTGTTCGATAACTTTTACTGCTAGTTTTCTCTTCTCAATTTTAAGCTCTATTTTGCTTTTACGCTCTCGCTGAAATCTTTTACTGGAGAAGTTACTATACAAACCTAATACTAGATTTCACTCTTTGATGCAACAAACATATAGCACCGTTATCGCGTCTTCGCACAATCGCACAGCAAAGCAACAAAACAGACTCTAATTGTTGCCTTTCGGATTTTCGCATCAAAGAGTGAACTTCAATAATATAAGGAAGATAGTGACAAGCCAAGACATATCTATTAAACTGAAAATAAGATCTATTAAATAATATGTGTGTACTCTCCTATACGGGTAAGAAACATGGACTCTTTAAGAGTACTAGCTTGAACCGACTGGAGCTTTCGAAATGTGGTGCTATAGGAGAATGTTAATTAATTAATTGGACTGATAAAATGACGAATAACATGGTGTTATAGAGAGCGCACACGACGAGACAACTCTTAAAGGAAATAAAGATGAGAAAAACTGCCTATCTTGGACATATTATAAGGGGACAAAATATGAAATAATGAAACTTTTAATACAAGGAAAGCTCGAGGGGCGCAGAGGAGCAGGAAGAAGAAAACTGAAGTGGTTGGATAACATAACAGAACGGACAGACTTGAAAACAGTGACAGAAATTTATTTATTTTATTTATTTATTTATTACAGTCATTTGACCTATATACATTCACGTATATACATTTGAATTATGTATTGCAATATATACTAAAAGTAAAGTTAAAATTAATGCTTAAAATAAGTTAACCTGTTACACTTTTCCTTCTAAGCTATATAATAGTTTATCTTATTACATTAAGCGAGCAATTCTTATATATATATAAATATTGTAGCAAATTCTCTATCTAATGTCTTTTTATTTGTTCACAGTATTGCCAGGTTGGTATTCTTGGATTACGTTCCACTTATTTCTATGGTGGTGTTGCCACCGGTCTACTATACATCTATACTCTTTATTATGTTACATTGTGTTTACACTACAGCTCGGCCAATCTGACCTAAAAGCAGATCGCCCCAATCTGTCTATGCAATTATTATGCATAAGTACTTATAATTATTAATGATAATAGTTAATACTCTTCGGCAGTGTCGCTTTCATTCGAACCCTCTGTACCTTTACTTTTCTTCTATAATACCGTCATAGGGTATTTGGGTTATTTGTCCGTTCTCAATGTCTCTAACTACGTATCGGTCATTTGGGAGCTTCTTATGTATGATATACGGTCCCTTATATTTTGGCAGAAGTTTCTTATTGACACCCACCGTCGTGTCTACATTTTTTATCACCACGAAATTCCCTTCCTCAAATGTCTCTACCCTCATCTTCTTCTGCTCACTTCGACTTAAGTTGTATTTTTGCAATTTTTCAATTTTTTCTTCAGCACTATCACGCAGGGCATCCAAACCCTTCCCCCCCGGGCCTGAAATGAACTCGTCTGGTATTCGGTAAGTTCATCGATTATTTCTCCTCGTTGGTTCACTTNTACTTCTTGCGATTTACACGTGCCTTTGTCAAGACACTTAAGGTATTTAAATATAAAATAAAATACTAGATTTAGAACCAAAAAGAACCAGCTTATTTTTACTTGGTCGTCCTAACATTTGTAACTGAAAGTCTGTATTTTCGCTATCGATGACAGCAAGTATGTTTTCGCAATCGGATTCTGTTCTTCTAAGTGCATCTTNTTTGTTCGTTACATATTCTTCAAATTCTTTCGACGTAAAGCAGCTACCCCCATCTGTGATGCATCTCTGTGGCCGAATGTAGTATTCGAAGTATTTATTAAGTGCCGCGGTTACCTCTTTGGTGCTTGTTGTCAGAACNCATCTTCGTGCGACATTTTTGTACCTGCTCTGTGGGCTATAACGTAATTGTAGTTTTCTAATTCAAGAGCACACCTTGCTATTCGGCTATTCACTAGTTTTTTGTTGAGTGTTAACGTAAGTGAGTTGCAATCAGTTAGGATCTTAAATTTAATCCCCTCAAGATATACACGGAAGCGGCGTAGTGCATAGGTTAGAGCCAGGGTTTCCAACTCGAAGCTGTGATACCTACTTTCTGCTTCGGAAGTTCTTTTAGAAAAATAAGCTATTGGGTGGAACTGCCCATCATCCTGCCGTTGTAGTAGTATTGCACCAAAACCGTGAGCACTTGCATCGCAATGAAGTTCTGTTTCTCTTTTGTGGTTGTATATGGCTAATACTGGACTTGATACTAGTTTCTCTTTTAGCGTTTGAAAGGCGCTAGCACATTCGTTGTTAAAATCGAATTTTGCATTTTTCTTAAANAATGAAGTTCTGTTTCTCTTTTGTGGTTGTATATGGCTAATACTGGACTTAATACTAGTTTCTCTTTTAGCGTTTGAAAGGCGCTAGCGCTAACACATTCGTTGTTCAAATCGAATTTTGCATTTTTCTTAAGAAGGTCATAAAGTGGGCGAGCTAGTATTGAAAAAGATTTTACGAATTTCCTGAAGTAGGAACATAGTCCAACAAATGATTGCAGTTCTTTCTGATTTTTAGGCATAGGCTAATTAATTATAGCTTTTATATGGTTTTCGGAAGGTCTTATTATAAGACTCTTATACCCTGCTCTGATACGTTGTAGCCTAGATATTCTATCTCGCTATATGCAAATTTACACTTGCTTAGTTTTAGTTGAAGTCCATGTGCAGCCAACTTCGCTAGCACTTTCTGAAGTAAGTTATAATGGTCATCCATACATTCGCTACCGATAATAATATCGTCCATGTAAACCATGATTTCGTTTTTCTCTATAAATTCTTTAAGTATTTTTGTTATGAACCTTTGGAAAATAGCTGGTCCATTTTTCAGTCCGAATGGCATTCTTAAAAATTCAAATTGACCATTCGGGACTACGAATGAAGTGTATTTGACTGATTCCTCATCCATCTTAATTTGAAAGAATCCTGATTTGAGATCTAGGAGAGTAAATATTTTATTTTCACCGAGGTATTGTAAGCAATCTTCTATTAACGGAAGTGGGTAATTGGCCCTTACAATTGATTTATTAAGGTTTTTTTTCTTTGTAAGAACTATAGGTGAAGCGTAAGGGGAGTCACTATGCCTTATAATTTTCTTCTTAAGTAAGTCTTCTATAATTCGATTAACTTCATTTTTTTCAGCGTACGATAGACGTCTTGGTGAGCAGAAGGTTGGGGCATTTGAAGTAAGTATGATTTTCGCTTCATAATCAATATTCGGAAGGTCTTCAGTTTGCTTTTCAACGTAAGTATTTTTTATCATAAGCTTAAACTTCTCTGCCAAAACTGAAGGTACCTTAGGTTTTATGTCAATTACATCTTCAGTTTTTTCAATACTTTCTATACTTAAGATTTCACTAATAACTTCGTTTGCATCTGTATCTGAAGGTGATTTGGTGAAATTTTTACAACTTGATTTTTCGTCATAACATTTAGAAGAAATAAAAATAGAGTTTTCTTTAGGTTTTGGTTTTGCGTATTTATTGAATTCAAATTATTTTTCCATAAACAAGTTAATTTTAAATTTTTTGAGGAAATCTCTTCCTAAGAGTAAATCAAAAGGCATTTCAATGTCATTAAGAACAAAGAGGGTAAGTGTTTTAACCACATTGTAAAATTTAACTAAGACTGTAATTTTTCCTTCAGGTTTGATTCGATACCGTCCTATACTTTTGAACTGCGTTATGTTTTCCGTAAGTAATTGTAAGTTTACTTCACTTTTTACGGTCGTGAGTCGTATGAAGCTATTCGGACTGCCCGTGTCGAGTAAAGAAAAAAAATGTATGTACTGAAGGGTATTTTTGCAATTGAAAGCGACACTTACCGTTTCCCTGAAGTTTATTGGTTTTGCGTCGTCGCCCTCCACTGCTGCCACTGTTCTTGCCGGACAGTCCTTATAAACATGGTCCATTTTACCGCACTTGAAGCAGGAACCTCTTGCTCGCCTTTCCTGCTTGCAATCTTTGGCTATGTGCCCGTAGCGAGAGCAGTTGTAGCATCGCGTGGTTGCCTCGTCCGGGTTTCGTGTTGTGCCGATGATGTTGCGACTTACTGGTTTCCGCGCCATTTTTTCATACTTTGGTAGGAGGGCTTTTAATGCCTCCACCGTTGATATGCCGCTAAATATGAAAGCGTTGCCGGTATTATCCTGCAGCCCGTCGACTATTAATTCTACCAATTCGGCCTCGTCGATTGGTGCGGTTTGTGCTATTTCTTGCATCGACAAAACGTAATGGATAAGCGTTTCGCCTTTTTGCCACATCCTGGACTCAAGTTTCTTAAATGTTTCCTTGATGCTTATTGGCTTCCTGAACTCTTTCACCAGCGCTGCCTTTAGCTCGTTCCACGAGTCAACATGCAGCATACTGAGGTACAGTTGAGCGCTGCCCGTAAGTAGGCGTCGAACAAGTAGCGGCCTCGCTGAGTCGTCATACCCATAGCTCTCCGTCACATATTCGAATTCGCGTATCCACTTGTAAATGTCAATTTTGTTATCGCCGCTAAACTTTCGGAGCGAATTTTCGATGTCTGTGTGAAGCTGACGGGTAGCTGACGAATTGTTACGCAGCTTTCCAGGTCGTTGATTTCTTTTTTAAGTTTTAAAATACGTAAGCGCCTTTCAAGCTGTACCTCTTCCGCTAGGTCGCTTGTGGCGTCGACGTCAGCGCTTGTATTTACTGCTGCGGAAGTACCGCTGTTTGTTGCCTCTGATGCTGAAGTGCCGTTACCGGTGGATACCAAAGTAAAACTGCCGTTACCGAAATTTGCTGAAGGTTGTTTGCCGTTATTGGCTGCTGAAGTGGTTTTGCTGATATTCTCTGAAGTTTCAAGGTTATTACCGGTGGCCACCGTGGATTTTTCCGCGGAGCCCCGTTTCTGTGCCGGTGCGCCTGTTGCCGGCGTTGGGCCTCCCATCACTGCCGCCGACGTGCCACGTATTGGCTCAGCTAGCTTTTCAACTGGTGGCGGAGCACCTACCGCCGTAGACAGCAGAAGTTTTAGTTGCCGTAGGCTTGCGGTTTCGGGATACGCAATTCCCGCGTCTCGCAACACGTCTATGATCTGCTGTTTCTCCATTTTTTCCATTTTTACCGGGAGCTCGTTTTCCACACCTGACGCTGTAGCAAATTCTCTATCTAATGTCTTTTTATTTGTTCACAGTATTGCCAGGTTGGTATTCTTGGATTACGTTCCACTTATTTCTATGGTGGTGTTGCCACCGGTCTACTATACATCTATACTCTTTATTATGTTACATTGTGTTTACACTACAATATATATATATCCATAGGGTTCTCGGAAACGGCTCTAACGATTTTGATGAAATTTCGTACACAGATGTTTTGGATTTTAAAGTTATCTGAATAGGCACTATCTGCGAGAAGACTCGTATAAGGTTGCCACCTATTCGAAATTAGTTACAAATTAATTAAAACATCATAGTATGGGTATCAAATGGAAAGTATTTTAAAGATCCCTAATTTAAAAATAGTTTCAATAGGGTTGCCACCTATTTTAAATCGCATATTCATTTAATTTTTTGTTTAGAAAAAAGGTAAAATATTACTATTCATGGGTACCAAGAGAATGTTCTTAAACAATGCTTTCCCTATATACAAAATGTTATCCCTTAGGATAATAGTGTAAGGTTGCCACTTATTTTCGATTCTGCACAATTTATACAAAACATCGCAGTATGGATATCAAATGAAAGGTGTTGTTGAGAACTTTGATCTGAAAATATTTTTCATCAGGGTTGCCACGCTTCTATGTAGTGAACATTTTTTTTTTGTTACTTTCAATCAGTATTTTTTTTTAATATATACACAGTACATATACGCTCAAGATATGCACCATTCATTCCACCATATTTCGGAATATGGTTTCCACCTAAATTTTGTTGTAAGAAATTTACTTAATAGATATCGAAATCCTAATTTTTTTCTTCCAAACTATTTTTTTAAAGGTATCCAAATCTTGAAAACTTCAAAAAGTATGTATATCCACTCCGGACAAAGCTCGGTCAACCTGGTACTGTATATTTAACTAAGATAGCATATTCTCGATGCTGTTGGAATGGACGTGATTCCAAGCAGTACCGTAAATATATCACGTACGATATGCGGTCTAAGAGTGTAATTTCCAGAGCCGCCACAACTGGGCGGTTGGAAGGACTAGTTTCCAAGCCGCCTCTTATAAACTTCTCTACTGGCAGGCGATCTGAATGGACGAGATCCAGAGTCGCGCTATTTGATCGGACGGAAAGGACTAGTTTCCATGCCGACCTTCTTATTTCATACATTATGGGTGATCTGAATGGACTAGATCCAGAGTCATCCAGCTTGTACGGCTATCTAATAGCCAATGTTCTACAGTGATGAAGTAGCAGCCTTTTGAAGGTACCAACGTTTTCACAATTTTTTATTTCAGCTGGAAGTTCATTGTAATATTTTAAGCCCTTATAAAATATATTCTTCTTATCTATTTCCGTTTTATACAGCGGCAGCCTGAAGCTATTATTTCCCCTGAGTAAATACGAAAGGGTGCTACCACATGGTCGAAAATTCAACAAATTAAAACAATCTACCACTGTTACACATAATGATCTCGATAACAGTAGGGAATAAATGAGTATAATGTGTTTTTAAAATATGTTAAACAAAGAGCTCTGCATAAAGACATCACTGGGGCGGCAGCCCCAGGTTTACCACACAGAAAGGAAATTCTAATTACCTCATCCTTTCACAAGGCTACATCACTGGGGCGGTAGCCCAAGTTGGCGCACCCCAAAAGGAGATTTCTATTTGGTAAGGGTTATAGTCCTAATGCGCAGCCGAAGGCCGCCTACGCAGAAAGGAATTCTGAGCAAAAATACTGTGGACGCAAGTAAAAATTGTGTTTTATGGCCATCGGGGGCCTAGGTGGTCGGGCGCTTTTTAAAAAAAAAAACAATACTTCGATAAATAAATAATGATAAATTTTCGCATGCGGCGATTTCATATAAAAATCGATAATTCGAAAAACTGAAATTTTTATTATAACCAATACTTCACCGCGTCGCTTTTTTTATATAATACAGTATTTCAATACAAAAACTCCCCACTTTTTTTACTATTCTCATCATCTGGTAGCAGTAATATCTGTGTTCATTTCCACCACTTCCATGTGCTCAATGAAATTTTTATGGTGAATTATGCATTTTTAAAAGTTAATAACTTTTTAAATAAAAGCCTGTTCCATTTGAGCGAACGAAGAAGATGGTTGGTTTATCTCTGTGCTGCGTTTGTAGTGATTAAATTTAAAGTGTTAATAAAAGAATTTGTGCTGATTTGAATTCTTAATGTTGATTTATTTCTGGATTGCCGATTCCTTTGGATTTTTGTGGAATCTTTCGGCGTTTTTGTGTATTTGCTGGGAGCATTGCCCATTGGTAAGCTGCATCATTCTTTTTGATTTTGTGCTTTTTTGATTTCTAATAATTTGTGCTGATACGTACAAGAAGGGTGAAACGTGTTGTTGAAGGTAGTGTAGGTGACGCCATGGCGTCAAATGGTGATGATTTGGGGGAGACTGAGGAGGAGGTCATGGAGGCTCGGGGGGATTTTAAACATAAAAGGATGAAAACAGATGCTAAGCATTGCAAAAAAGGTGCGGCTTCTAAGATTGTAGGTCCTGACAACCTAGCTAACATGGATTTTGAGGAATATGCTGTGGAATGGATGAGGGACAAGGGAATTGGTAGTGGAATAGGTAACGGGACTGAGTTGACGCCAAGTTCCAACGGGACTGATATGACGCTAAGTTGTAACGGGAAAATTTCGGGTGGTACAGTTGGCGAAAATGTTGAAGTGACGAATAGTGTAAATGGCAAAAATATGTCAAGTGAAGACGGAAAAAGAGTAGAAACAGAAATTGTGTTGTACCCAGCAAGCCATAAAGGTTTAGCATGTGTACTTTATGACACTAACCTATGTGACACGGTGCACAACAGGAAAGTGCGAAATGGTTTATACTTGTGGAGCAGGATTAAGGATTTGGGAATTGAGGGCATTGATACAATAAGAGCTATAGGAGTTACGTTGTACAAAGTGTATTTCATAAATGCGTCTTATGCGAATAGTGTGTACAAAGTGATGTCTTAAAATCTTTAAAAATTAAGACATTCATTCCGAAAGCTATGTGGAGACATTTGGAGTAATTAGACACATTCCGGTTGAGTACTCCGAGAATGAGATTTGGGAGGGTTTGAGATCGGCGGTTAAAGCTATGTCGGTTCAGAGGCTCACAAAACGAGAAAGCAAAGATAGTAACAGAAGAATACCAACATTGTCGGTGAAGATTGGGTTTTTGGGGGATTGTCTTCCAAAAGAGGTGGTTTTGGATTATACAATACTGGAAGTCAATTATTTTTATCCCATGGTGAGACAGTGCTTCAAGTGCGGAAGGCTGGGCCATACGCAGAAGGGGTGCAAGTCAGCAAAAAGATGTCTAAAATGTGGCAAAAAGGATGGATGTGTAGAGAATTGTACATCTACTAAGTGTATTTTGTGTGGCGATGAGTCGCATAACTCTTTCAATAAGTCTCACTGTCCTGTATGGGTGCAGGAGGATAGACTTATCAAGATTATGACGTTAAAGAAAAAATCCAGACTGGAGGCTATAAATGAGTGTAAGGAGGAGTATAGTAGTAGGTTTGAGTTTCTAAGTGGGGAAGATTTTCCAGAGCTTAATACACAGCAATCCTTGTTGAGGAACAATGATAGGGAAGCGAATGCCGTTCTTCCTCCGATGAGTTTTGCAAAACGAGTGAAGAATACTACTAGTACAAGGAAGATAAATACAGGCAGGATAGTGCAACCGAAAGAAGCTGTACGTAAGAGGGAGCGGACTAGTTCTCAACAAAATGGTATAGCCTTTAATTGGCAACCCTTACATATTGTGTCTGAGATGCATTCCGTAAGGTTGATTTTCCTGCAGGTGTAAATGCTTTTGTGCACTTTAGTGACCGTTTAAAGCAACACTTTTTGAGTCTGGAGAATAATAGGTGTGTACTCGTATTGAGAGGACAAAATTCGCCAGCAGCAAAAGTTCTGAGAAGTTAGCAGCATTCGCTCTGAAAGAGCCGAAATATCAACAGAAGTACGAGAACGCAAAATTTGCAAAAACTTGCAACCTTCGAAACAGCTGATCACTTGCACAGTTGCCACTGGTGATTAATTTGGCAATTTATTTTCTGCTTGGTACATTTTCCCCCGATTTGGCATTTTATACAATAGAATAGTTTTGAATAATAAAAACCTTTTGAAAATACAAATTAATTATATCGGAATGAATAACTTATTTTTCTCATAATTATTTGTGATATCACATGGTGACGCATTCAAAAACAAGAGTATCTCCTCTAAACACCTATCATTGATCCAAATACAATGTAATAGATATAGCTACAGATGTAGCTTTAAAATTATAAAATTTTCATTTCAACATTCAACCTACCAAAACCGAAAACTTCAGCAAAACAACATTTCAGCATGCTGCATTTAAATCTATTTTGGTATATTTAAAGGTAAATTATGGTACAAACGAAAAATGTCATACGGCAACCATAGTCAGCAAACACTAAAGTAAACAAACTGGAGATTAATAGCAAATTAGCGAAAAATGAACACAACAAACGTTGTGCATATTAAGTTTACTCACTTTTTCGTTGTATACTAGCATCAATAATAAAATTTGCAATAAATAACTCAAAAAGGTCATATTTTCTTTTGTTTATTTACAAACATATGTTTGTGATCAGCTGATTTTCTTACTTGCAAGTTTTAGCTGGGAAAAATTTTTCCAGCAGAAATTTGCAGCTCTCTTTCACATTTTGCTCTCTCAATTTCCCCTACTTTGCAAGTTTTTTGGGTACGAGACCGCAAAACCAGTAAAAGTTTTCTAAAACTTTAGATAGTTGGGCGTACGAGTACACTCCTAATGACACGAGTCTAGAAGAGCGTTTAATAACTAATCAGATTAATGAAGATACTACAATATAACGTACAATCGTTAAAGAAAAATGCCAATAACTTGGATTTTTTGCTAATAGTAATAAGTTTGATATTTTGTGTCTCAGCGAGGTTTACTCGCATGATGATGAAAATGGTAGGAAGAATATTTTGAATTTTAATTTTGTTGAAAAGAAAAGAGCTGATGGATATGGGAGAGCTGCGGTAGCCCTCCGAAAAGCCATTCAGTTTAAGAAATTGGGTTATTTATCGGACCATGATGTTAGTGTGGTCCAAACTACAAATCTGACTACAAATTTTGTTATATGCTCAGTTTATTGTGAACCGTCAATGGATCTTTCGGTGTTTAGGGACTTCATTACAAATCTTTTAATTTTTCTTGAAGGTTTTAATAATAATGGGTGATTTGAATGCTCGTTCGGTTGTATGGGGGGATACAGTTGACAACCCGAAAGGGAAATGGCTGTCTAATTTTATTAATGCTTCGACTTTGAAATGCCTTAACAATGGTGACGTCACCTTCAGACCAGTGATTAATGATGTTAATAGGGGTTCTGTGTTGGACCTTACCTTTACTAATGTTTCCACACAAGTTAATTGGGAGGTGTTAAAATATCAGATTGGGGGTAGTCATCACTACCCTATTGCGATTGATATTAATTTTACAGAAGCCAAATGTGTTAGCTTTTTATCAAAAAAAAAGTTGTTTAGTTCTTTAAATAAGGTTAAGTTTGAACCCACAGTTGGTTGTGTTACACAAACTCTAAAAAATGAAATTAAAAGTGCCACTACTATTTTGAATGATAGAACACCAAAATCTTGGTGGAAAGAGGAGTTAAACAAGTTTTTTAGATTATACAAAGCTGCGAGAAAGAAATGCAAATTCTGCACCTACCCCGGCAAATTTTAATAATGCCCTTAAGTGTGAGGAAACATGGAACAATGAGGTCAAAAAAGCTAAAAATCAAAACTTCATGGAAAGAGTACAGAGACTAAATAAGGAACCAAATACTAAGGAGGCCTGGAGATTCGTTAACAACTTAAAAGGAAACTCAAGGAAGTCAGACATGTCACAATGATAGATTTCTTCTACATTTGAAAGGGCAAGTAACTATTTGCCCTCGCTAGGGCAGGCACCTTGCCGTTGGTGCGGGGGCTTAGCTGAATCGCCGACCAGCCCCTTTCTGGTCTGGGGCATCGTTGACGCGCTCGTCGCTTCTGCGCTGCCTTTTCTCCAGACTTGGGCTGCCGGTGAACGGTGACCAAGAACTGCCACCTCCTAATCCAGGGTGTGACGCGACACCGTGCCTATTGGACGGTTTGCAGCCAGGAGGGTATAAACCGGCTGTAGTATAACGGCGCCTCTTCGACAACGGGCCGCATCGAGGAGTAACGGTGGCCTTACCGCGATATGGGGCGCTGGCGCGGCGGACCAGATAAGATCACCTTAAACAAAATTGACTGCTGAGCTCGTCTCGTCGAGCAGGCAGTCGTACGAACAAGATGATTACAACTAAACAAACAAAAGCAACAAAAACAACAACAGCAAAAACAGCAAAGCAAACGCAAAAACAGCTACAGCGACAGCTACAGCCACAGCTGCAACTATTGCTGCAACAGCAGCAACAGCGTAAACAGCAACAACTACAGCAACAGCAACTGCTGCGGACACAGCAGCAACAGCGCAAAGAACAGCAACGGCCACGCACGGCAGTAACATGCTGGGCGGGGGTAAAGGCACCAGGCGCAGGGGTAGCTTCCTTGAGAGCCTGGCCGAAGAAGAAGCTGCCCTCTTCATTGAACACGCCAGGGAAGAAGAGAAGCCAAGCACCAGCAGGGNGCAAAAGCGAAGTTACTGTAGGTAATGGTTTACCACACTCTTACGGCGTCCTTGTTTGTTAAAGCACATTATAATAAGCTGTTAGAGAATGCATCTAATAATGTAAAGTTAATCAAATCGATTACCTCAGTTAAAGCATCCTTCTTCTCCGGGCGGGCGTAGAGCCCAACCCCGGACCAGAAACGTATTTCTGCTGTGTTTGCCAGAATCGACTCCATCCAATTCCGGAAGTAGGCACCGTAGGTCTCCAAGTCGGACCTCCACAGCGTCACATGATTCAGGGTGGCATGTACAGGAGAGCAAGAAACGCAGTCGCAGGTGCAGACCTCCTCCACTACCCCCCTCCGGTCAAGGCGGAGCCCTTGACGACCACCATCGAGCTGGCCTTGGTGGGTCGGGGGTCA
>NW_016158903.1:44801-105037 GCF_001687245.7 Rhagoletis zephyria | reverse complement strand
TTAGCTCTGGTTTTGTATGGACCGTTTGAGAAGTGAATGGGCTTATTTTTTGTANGCTCTGGTTTTGTATGGACCGTTTGAGAAGTGAATGGGCTTATTTTTTGTAATGGCTTTTGCGCAGTGAACTTCTTCCATCTGTTGGTGCGCATGAGTATCCAAGTTGCTGTTTGTGTAATCTGCATGTGCTTACTATGCCAGCTTCGCGTATGCGTATGTACGCCTGTATGTATGTACATAGGGGTGCTTTTAGTCTTGTTGGTATTTTAGTTTGTGTGTACGCCTACCAGTATGTATGTATGTATGTTCATATATTGGTACCTATGTGCAGTTGTAAGACGTATGCTAGGGTGATGTTGAATATGTTATTGCGGCGTAGGCAAAGCTACGTTCCAAGGCAAAGGTTCGCCATCAACATACAGTGTGCGCAACGTATGCACCCTACGTAGCCTTGATTTGCCAGCGCAGTCGTTTACAAAAGCCGATTATGCCCACTTTGAGTTTTTGCCGATAGAGGACTACAGCCAAGTCAAGCCGTCGTTGCTGTTGGGCCTTGATAATACGTCGTTAAGCGTGCCGTCTACGACTGTACAAGCCAACAGTCAAAGCCCAGTAGCCATTTGTACCAAACTTGGTTGGATAGCTTACGGCCCAACCAGTTTGTCGCCACAAACACCAATCGTACTACATGTCCGCGAGCGAAAGCGCCCAGCCACACTAAATGAACTTGTCACCGAATATTTTGCCGCCGACAACTTTGGAGTAGGTGAGTCGCTCAAGCAGATTGAGTCTGAGGAGGATCAGATGGCCCGCCAGATGCTGGAATACAACACTCGCCGCGTGGGTAAGCGTTTTGAGAGCGTACTTCTGTGGAGAAGCATTCCACCAGCACTTCCTAACAGTTACGACATGGTCTACAAGCGACTGTTAGGAATAGAACGTAAAATGAGAGTCGATTTCAGTTTTGCCGCCAAGTATAAGGAGGAAATCACCAAATATATGCGCAATGGTTATGCCAGAAAGCTGTCCGACGATGTGTGTATGTGTTCGATGCAGCCGCCCAAGTCAATGGCGTAGCATTGAACTCCGCTTTGCTCAATGGACCTGAGCACGCCAAGCCATTATTGAACATTTTATTTAAGTTTCGCGAAGGCGCTGTTGCAGTCGCAGCAGATATTCGTGAGATGTATTCTCAAGTTGTTGTAAAAGAGCGAGATCAACATACTCAAAGATTCCTATGGCGTGATGGAAACAGTGATCGTCCAGTGGAACACTGCGTAATGCAGTCAATGGTCTTCGGAGCCATATGCTCGCCGTGCATAGCAGAATTTGTGAAAAATAAAAACGCCGAAGAATTTCGTCAACAGTATCCCGAAGCCGTTACAGCCATAGTCCAGAGTCACTATGTCGACGATTTTGACGCTAGTTTTAAGAACGAGCGAGACGCCGAACGCATTTGCAGGGAGGTCGTGTATATCATTCGGATGGGGGGTTCCAACTGCGATCATTTGTCTCAAACATCAAACAGCTGCAAGATAGCCTGAATTTAGAGCCAACAACGTCACAGTCTGTCAACTTAGAAGGCTGTGCGAACTACGAGAAGGTATTAGGAATGCGTTGGAACACGGTGACAGATTCCTTTGAGTTTCAGCTCAATTTTCACCGGGTTTCTAAAGCCGTATTAGAAGGAGTTCGTCCAACAACTAAGCGCGAACTTCTCAGCATACTTATGTCAGTGTTCGATCCGTTTGGCATACTCGCCGACTTTCTACTGTTTGCCAAACTATTAGTTCAAGAGGTATGGAAGAGTTCCATCGAGTGGGACGAAGTGATCCCGAATAGTTTAAATCACAAATGGTTTGCCTGGTGGAGTGAGCTCAGACACGTTAGTAATGTGCAAGTCAGGCGTTGGTATTCGCCTCATCTTCAAGCTGCGGTGTCAATTCAACTACACGTAGTAGTAGACGCCAGTCAAGCAGCATTCGCCGCTGCTGCTTAATTTCGTGTCGCCAGCGCCGAAGGTTGTGATGTCACCTTTGCGGCAGGAAAAACCAGAGGCGCACCGCAGAAACTGTTATCGGTGCCGAGGCTTGAACTGCAAGCCGCAGTTTTAGGCGTCCGACTCGCGAATCTAGTCTGCCAAGGCCACAGTATTCAAGCCAGCCAAATATTCTTCTGGTTAGACTCCCAAACGCTGATATAGTGGGTCAATTCGAAAGAGCGAAAATTTAAGCCGTACGTTGGTCACCGCATCGCAGAGATATTGTCATCAACCAAGCCTTCACAATGGCGTTGGATACCCACCGACAAAAATACAACGGATGTCGCTACGCGTCCGACGTGGCCACCCAAGATCGAACTGCCTCGTCCATGGTTGCGTGGTCCAGAGTTTTTGCGATTTCCGGTTGACAGTTGGCCAGCCACAACTTGTACACATATGCCAGATCTGCTAGAGGAAGAAATCACGCCTTGCCTTTACATACAAACCGAGGTAAATAATTTCTTGATAAAATTTAACCGCTTTTCTTCATCCTTCAAGATGAAACGGGTGACAGCCTGGGTCCTGCGAGCTGCCGACAAGTTTCTACGATTACAGCGTAACTACGAAAATGACGATGAGGCCAGCCAAAGTTCAGCATCAACCGCATTTGAACTTGACAAAGCAGAGAAAAACATCGTCAAAGCAGTCCAGCATGAAGTCTACAAAGAANTGAACTGCAAGCCGCAGTTTTAGGCGTCCGACTCGCGAATCTAGTCTGCCAAGGCCACAGTATTCAAGCCAGCCAAATATTCTTCTGGTTAGACTCCCAAACGCTGATATAGTGGGTCAATTCGAAAGAGCGAAAATTTAAGCCGTACGCTGGTCACCGCATCGCAGAGATATTGTCATCAACCAAGCCTTCACAATGGCGTTGGATCCCCACCGACAAAAATACAACGGATGTCGCTACGCGTCCGACGTGGCCACCCAAGATCGAACTGCCTCGTCCATGGTTGCGTGGTCCAGAGTTATGCGATTTCCGGTTGACAGTTGACCAGCCACAACTTGTACACATATGCCAGATCTGCTAGAGGAAGAAATCAAGCCTTGCCTTTACATACAAACCGAGGTAAATAATTGCTTGATAAAATTTAACCGCTTTTCTTCATCCTTCAAGATGAAACGGGTGACAGCCTGGGTCCTGCGAGCTGCCGACAAGTTTCTACGATTACAGCGTAACTACGAAAATGACGATGAGGCCAGCCAAAGTTCAGCATCAACCGCATTTGAACTTGACAAAGCAGAGAAAAACATCGTCAAAGCAGTCCAGCATGAAGTCTACAAAGAAGAGGTAGCAGCACTAAGCAGGGACGAACAACTTCACAAACAAAGCAGTATTAGGACGCTTACGCCGTACCTTGACAGCGATCGTGTTATGAGGATTCAAGGGCGCTTAGACAAAGCCATGGTTTTGCCCATAGCGACAAGGAGACCGATTTTGATGCCGCCCAAACACATCGTCTCCGAGCTCATAATTCGCCAGTATCAAGAAAAGCAACACCACCAGAATTTCTCAGTAACGTTGTACGAAGCCCGCCAAAAGTTTTGGTTTACGCACGCCAGATCATTGTTAAAAACGGTACAACGTACTTGCGTAAAGTGCCGCATCGACAGAGCTAAACCGACACCGCCGCCGATGGGTCAGTTACCGGAGGATCGAGTCACCCCTTATGTCAGACCGTTCACGTACACGGGCGTAGATCTGTTTAGCCCATTTAACGTGACAATAGGTCGTCGACGTGAGAAGCGATGGGCAGTAATTTTCACGTGCCTTACTACAAGAGCGGCTCATTTGGAGCTTGCGAATGATTTGTCGACTGATGCGTTTTTGCTATGCCTGCGAAATTTTATTAACCGCCGTGGCCCACCGATTAGAATACGAAGCGACAAAGGGACGAATTTTGTTGGCGCCCAACGAGAGCTGAAAGAGTCAGAGCGAATTTTGGATTTTCAGCGAATATCCGATGAGGTCACCAGGCGGAACATAGACTGGAAGTTTAATTGCCCTTCCAATCCGAGTTCAGGAGGTTGCTGGGTGAGCCTCATTCGCGTCGTTGAGAGATTGCTGCAGAATACACTGCGCGAAGAAGCACCGAGAGAAGACACACTGCGAAGTGTACTAATTGAAACCGAAAATATTTTGAACTCGAGGCCGCTGACTGAGGTGCCTTTGTTATCAGAGGAAGACGATCCCATAACTCCGAACCATTTTCTGGTTGGTTGTCCCAATTCAACGCAAACACCACAGCCAGTTGACCAAAAAATATGCCTCAGGAAACAGTGGCGTATCGCGCAAAATCTGAAGGACCGCGTGTGGAAGCAGTGGATACGGCATTATTTGCCGCAGTTACTCTTGCGCCACAAGTGGCACGACAAAGTTGAGGCGATTGAGATCGACGACTTGGTTCTCGTCTGCGACGATCTTCAACCGCGGAGCCAATCGAAGAAAGGCCGAGTCACTAAAGTATTTCCAGCCAAGGACGGGCAGATCCGTCTCGTCGAGGTCAGGACCGCTGGAGGAGTACTACGTCGCCCTGCAACAAGGCTTGCCATCCTGCGAATTAAAGGTGAATCCCTTACGTGATTCACGGTGGGGCGGGGTGTAATGGCACCCTGTCCATTTCATTTTAAATCGAAATCTAAACATATGGGCAACCTCGTCATCTGCCTTGTATAAAGGACAGCGATAGCGATGGGAGAGGCAGAGTTTTGACACAACAGCCAACGACAGAACAACACAATTTGGAAACGACGACGACAACGACAACGACGACCACAAAGGCGAACGACGAACGAAAAGAAACAAAGAGCACGGAACAATCCAGAATCTTTTTTGCAATACAGCTATTTTTACCCTTTTATTAACTTTGTATATTCAACACATGTTACAAATAAATTGCAGTAACAACTGTGTAAGCGTGATCTTGCATCTACCTCCGATTGACGAGGTTGCTCGAGGCGTCCGTTATTACAGCAGTAAGACTCAAAGAAACCAATTCAAAAATATTAAGCCGAATTGTAAAAGTGGCGAATTTACAAGGAAAGATTCGACCACATCTGTCCAAGAAGGAAGACGATAGGTATATCAATGGCTTCGTTTGAACGATATTCATGAGATCACATGACTCATTTAGCCAATGTACGCGAAAACTTTTCATCCTGTGGGGGCAGCGAGGATTCTTGGCCGTCCTATAATTGAAAACGCTCATCTGTGCTCTTGAGTTTCCGTATAAGGACTTTTATTGGCATACATGGTACACCGGACCAATGCTGAAGTTGCATAGAAGAATATTACGCACGCTTTTGCCTTTAAACGCTATTTTTGAATTGGCCAACGCAAAAGATCTTATTAGGCGCCGTGAAGCAAGCGGGCATTTGCTAGTAGTTAAATAAAGACTGTGAATTTGAAACACAGACGCAATTACATATGTGTTGAAAAAGTCACATTTAGATATGCAAATACATATCGTGTAAGAACACTTTTAATAATTCTATTTTTAGAATATTTAACTTTTAGGTATGCTCGTCCTTTAGTTATTTGTTGTAAACAAATTTTTGTGAATCGTTGAAATGTAGTGGCAGTTTAGTTGCCAATGGAAAGAAAGTCCTACAAAGAAATCCCTATTATCATGTCAGGTAGTTTAAAGTGGAAAATAGCTAGGTCCATTGGTGCCACGTCCGCCAAATAAAGTTTAACAAAATCTTTCAAAAAGTTTAACAAATCCCGTTAAAATTAAGCAACTTATTTAACGGGTCTTATTAAAACGAAAATGCTTGGAGTTACTGTTTGTTTCATCCTGAGCTTGGTACTTAAATTGGTTATAGAAATAAAAAGTAAGCAAGTCAGTAATTAAGGGCTAAGGCTGAGTTTTGTCGTCAAAAGTAAGGATGTTATAGTCTAAGGGCCAATTTCAAATGAATATTTAAACGACACTTAAGTTTGATTGTGGATTGTTGTTTAAATGCCATTTAGCTTTCGTTGGGTTTCAGATTAACTTTGTTTAAATATGCCAAACAATTGGCAGCGCTGCTGGTTATTCCTTGAAATTGTTGTTGCATTTGCTTGTTTGTTTACTTTTTCTGCTGAACAGCTGATTGTTTTAGGTGAGACTGATTAAACAACCTACCAATAAATTTTGGTTGTTTGGTATAAACACAGGGTTGCATATCTCATATTTAAATAGCAAAATTGGCCATTTAAGTGCAGATTAAATGTATAATCTGAAAATGAATAGTGGAAATTAATCAACAATCTCTACTTAAGTAGGCCATCTGAAATCGGGCCTAACAGTTGCTAAATTTGAAAACTATTACACATTCTTTCAGGCTTTCAACACATACTCCTATATTAGTCATCTGCCCTTTCGCTAGTTTCTTGAATGCATGCAAAGAACGAGTTTGGCGTCATGTTATCCATAATGTGCGTGTTGATCTTGTCACGAAAATGAAGGGACCTAAAGTTTTAGGTCGCCTCCGAACGGCAAATGGTTTTTATGAGAAGCGATTTCATGGCAGAAGTACACTCGGAGGTTTGAAAACGCGATGACCGCAGATCGGGAATTGCGTGGAGCAACATTTGCTGGAGCTTTTTGTTGGATCTGGATGACATTTATTGAAATAGTAACTCTTCTGACTATGAATTTTTGAGGAAAATTATCCTTATTGACTATTTAGACAAAAATATTTAGCAAAACTTAAGCTTAAAAACTTAAGCAATTTTGTTTAAATTTAAGCAAAACGGCAACGCTGGCAAGGTCCACTTTCCAAGAGGATTAGCTAACGTGCTAGCTTTATTTCTTCCCGTTCATATTCTTTTTTTGGGTTTGGAGATGCCACTAGGCATCAATTTAAATTGGCGAAGGTTTCATTTAGACCGTACGTTGCCAGGATATTCAATTCACCAAAGAACGTAAATCTATAAGAAGTGACTACACGTTATAATTGTAGCGAGTGTGAACATTAGGAGCGTGCCTTCTCTTTTGCCCAAATTCCTTTTTAGATTGGATGAAAAGAGAAGGCACTACAATTATAACATGTTGTCTCTTCTTATAGATTTACGTTCTTTGAATTCACATCCTTGCCGTAGTTTTGTTGTGAGCGGCGATCCCTTTTCTTGATTCCAGATAAGACTCTAGCGAAGTGCAAGCAAGGTGACTCACATAATTATGTTTACATATTTTTGCAATTAATATAAAAAAGCAAAAGAGTATATGTGTTCTAATTCCATTGATCCAAGTTAATATTATACCAACAAAGTTGGCTTTTATGAATCTTACGTCTAGTGAATTTACGGAAATCAGGAATACCGAGTATTACCCAAGATGACTAAAAAATGAATACAAGTTTTATAATATGCATAAATTAAGACACATTAGAAAAAGGGCATTAGTTAAAAGCTAAAAATGTTCAAAGCCGTAGACATTATGATTATGCGAATGTATGTATACCTATTTGTACGTTACGGAGCAATATTAATTAATTTTGTTATTATTATATTTTTTTAAGACAAATTTACTAAGCAGTGTTGCCAGTAAAACTTTTCTGGCTAGATTTTGCCGGTTGCGATAGCTAACAACCAGAGAAAATTCGATTTAGCCGGCATCCGATTTGTTAGCCGTTTTGCCAAAAATAGTTACCCGTTTTTAGCCGATTTGGCATTTGCCTTTTACTATTTCATTGACCCAAAATTGATTAGAAATGGCTAGCCTTATCTCGGAGAAAATTTTCATGTCGAAATGTGATATTTAAAATTGAAGGGCAATTTTTTCTAATCCGAGAAGTTTTAAAATACTGGGCAGATTTCAATGATTTTTATTTTAAGGAGTAATATACTGTGACCCAAACATAAACAGGAGCGCGACATTTTAGCGAGTTTTGACTATTTTTCTTTAGTTCATTTAATGCTTATTATTATTATGAAATTATAGCTGATTACTTAACAAACGCCCTTTAAATGCAAATTTCATACTTTTGTGTAAAAATTATGAAATTCTGAAAATTTTACTCAATGTTTTTAACTTTTTAATCAGCATTTTTAGAAATTTAAAATTTTAGTATAATAAAGTGCAAATTTAAAGTACTTTGCAATTACCGGCGATTTTGGTAAATTTTTTGTTGCCTTTTTTCATATAAATAACTTGTCGAACATACTGTGTATGGAAAAAATGCGTAACACCGTCATAAATCAACGTTAGGTCCTAGCTAGTTCAAAATTGCACCATACTCATTTAAAGTTTAATAGACCAAAAAGCTGCATATCATAATTTTTTCTAAAGATATTGAATAAAATTTTAAATTAAAATTTTTGGTGAAATTTTGCAGAATTTTCATAATTTTTGTTTATTGAGTAATCAGCTATTCTTTCATAAAAAAATAATGAACAGTAAATAACCTAAAGGAAAATAACCAAAACTTGCGAAATTTCGCGTCCCAGTTCATATTTGGGTCACTGTATTTTTTCCAAAGAACGTAGCGGGGATTTTTTTCATATAATTTTTGTTATGAATTGCTTAAATTTAAGTGTGTAGTTTTATTCGCAACACTTAGAAAATAACGAATGAGAATAAAAGAGCACGAATTTCGATGTGAAGCAAAACACTCTGGGAAGACAATAGCTGTGAATAATTGTATCATGGTGCCAACATTCTTTATTGTTGCTTATTATTGCTCTCTGACAGTCATGTGCAGAGAGTGAGCAGGTCTTTAAAAACGGAAACGTTTCGAATACATGGACATCAAAATAAAATGAAATAGTTTAATTGTTAAAAACTTAAAAAGCGACCGGCTTGTTCGATATAAATTAATTTTTTCTCGAAATAATGCTCTCCTGTTTTCCCCAGCCCTTTCACAGCTTTACATTTTTATTTCTTAAAATATTGCCCTCCGACTAAGCAAAAGTGCAATACTTCCTACTAATATAGCCATTTTGCAGGACGGAAAGTAATCCAGTGCAAATGTTACAATATAGGAAGGCGAAATTTTTTAATAGTAAAGAAAACGCCAAAAGTTTGTGATTGATCTCTTTTTTTATTTCGCTTTTATTAGCTCGGGATGTAACTATCAGCTCAATTCTGAATACTCCTAGGGAGTTTGTTTCTCCCGAGAAGAAATGCTGCAATAACTAACTACCAGGGAGCAGCATTTTCCCTGAAAATTAGGGAGGAGGAAATTCGAACTTCGAAAGACAGTTTTTTGACAGCCCAACTCCGCCATTTAAAATGAAAAATCCTCCGGGAATTTTTTTCATGATAGGACGAAAGGGAAAAGAGAGAAAACTCTCAGGGAGCTTCTGTTCAGAATCGGCCTGTATGTAATAATGAGGCGCCTAAAGTTCTGAACACATTGAAAACGACGAGCTACGGCCACAGCTTCCAATTTGTTATCTTCATTATCTAAACATGATTTTTATGAACGCGGCAGCGACATAATGACTTTGTATGAGTTTGACATAAAAGAAGACGAAGAACCTTATCTGTCGCTGGAAAAATATAAATAAATCTAATCTGGCCACAACCACAGGCGTCGTGTAGGCCGGTCGTCGCCAAAATAATTATCTACATAAGAGTACGTGTTAAAATAATTTGACAGCTGTGGTCCGCAGCTAGTCGTTTTCATTGAGTTCAGGCTCACGGTGAAATAAAAATAAGGTGATATCAGTAATCCAAAATGGCGTCGCTGTCCCACCGCCTGACTATGACGAGGTACGAATAGCGATTACGCGGCTGAAAAACAACAAAGCTGCTGGACCTGACGGCCTGCCAGCCGAGCTATTCACGTACGGCGGCGATGAGCTGATGAGGTGCATGCATCAGCTCGTATGCAGAATATGGTCAGATGAACGCATGCCCGACGACCGGAATTTAAGTGTGCTCTGCCCAATCCACAAGAAAGGCGACCCCGCCATACGCGCCAACTACCGCGGAATCAGCCTTCTAAGCATAGGTTATAAGGTCTTATCGAATGTATTGTGCGAAAGACTGAAGCCCACCGTCAACGAGCTGATTGGACCTTATCAGTGCGGCTTTAGGCCTGGAAAATCCACCATAGATCAGGTATTCACAATACGCAAAATCTTTGTAAAGACCAGCGAGAATAGGATCGACACACACCATCAATTTGACGATTTCAAAGCCGCTTTCGACAGCACGAAGAGAAGTTGCCTTTATGCCGCGATGTCTGAATTTGGTATCCCCGCGAAACTAATACGGCTGTGTAAAATGACGTTGAGCAATACCACCAGCTCCGTCAGAATAGGGAAGGACCTCTCCGAGCCGTTTGATACCAAACGAGGTTTCAGACAAGGGGACTCCCTTTCGTGTGATTTCTTTAATCTTATGTTGGAGAAGATAATAAGAGCCGCAGAACTGAACCGCTCAGGCACAATACTTTATAAGAGCGTACAATTGCTGGCGTATGCCGACGACATCGATATTATCGGTAAAAACAAGGGCTACGTCTGTTCTGCCTTCTCGGGATTGGATAGAGAAGCAAAGCGAATGGGTCTGGTGGTGAACGAGGACAAAACGAAGTATCTCCTGTCAGCACACAAACAGTCAGAGCATACGCGTCTTGGCACCCACGTCACTGTTGACAGTTACAAGTTTGAAAAAGTAGACGACTTCGTTTATTTGGGAACCAGCATTAACACCAATAATAATGTCAGCCTTGAAATCCAACGGAGAATCACTCTTGCCAACAAGTGCTACTTTGGGCTGAGTAGGCAATTGAGAAGTAAAGTCCTCTCTCGTCGTACAAAGATCACACTCTATAAGTCACTCATCATGCCTGTGCTGGTGTATGGCGCGGAAGCATGGACAATGAAAGCATCTGATGAGGCGGCTCTTGGAGTTTTCGAGAGAAAGATTCTGCGAAAGATTTACGGACCTTTACGCGTTGGTGATGGCGAATATCGCAGACGATTTAACGATGAGCTGTATGAGCTTTACAACGATATAGACATAGTGCAGCGAATTAAAATTCAGCGGCTCCGCTGGCTTGGCCATGTCGTTCGGATGGACAGAAACGCTCCTGCTCTGAAAATATTCAACGCGGGCCGCGATGCTGGTAACAGAGGAAGAGCAAGGCCTCCTCTGCGTTGGAAAGACCAGGTTCAGAAGGACTTGGCTTCACTTGGCATTTCCGATTGGCGTCAGTTAGCTCAGAAGAGAAATGACTGGCGTGCTGTTTTGGACTCGGCCCAAATCGCTTAGGCGGCTACAGCGCAAATAAAGAAGAAGAAGAACACTGCTTCTCTGTTTTCTTTTTTACTTTGACATTCGCCTGCGTTCTTTCAATAAATTGCGAGAAAATTTTCGGAAGTTTTAATTGCGTCGGTAAGTTATCTGTTTTATATTTTCGATATTTTTAGTTAAAGTAATACTTTTTCCATAACTAGCCCCAAATAAATATTCCAGAGCATTTAAAAAGTTGTACCTGCCAAATAATATCGAGTACTGAAGTACTTGGATATAATTTTGAACTTACAGCCTTATTATGTATTTCGAACGANGTTATCTGTTTTATATTTTCGATATTTTTAGTTAAAGTAATACTTTTTCCATAACTAGCCCCAAATAAATATTCCAGAGCATTTAAAAAGTTGTACCTGCCAAATAATATCGAGTACTGAAGTACTTGGATATAATTTTGAACTTACAGCCTTATTATGTATTTCGAACGATCTGTCGTTCGTCTTTGTCTTGTCTTTACGTCGATTACGTTGCAATCGTCTCGGTTACGTTGTATGATGTTGCCGGATGAAATTTTGATGTACTTCCAAAGATTTTTTCTTAGATTTCTAATATTTTCAGCTTATTTCAATGCTTTTTATTTTAAATGGGCAACAGCGGAATTGTTTACATTTTGGTTTTGCTTAAAAGTGTTTTGGTTGTGTTGCGGAAAGAAATATAAAGAAATTTAATTTTTAAAAATGCATGCTGCTATAGCGCTAATGGACGCCGAGGAATCCGAAGAAAGGGAAGGCGGATACAGAGGAGGAGATTTCGAGACCACACCAATGTAATGGAACTACCTGAGACTGAGTAAGTTCAAGATTAGCAAATAATTTTAGTATGCTACAATGTATTCGTTTCTAGATTTGTTGCAAATTTCCGAATCAACAAAGAAATATTCCAATATATATTAAACGAATTAAAGGAGCACATGGCTCCATCACATAGAAGCACCCACCTATCGCACCAGCTAAAACTCGCGACTTTTTTAAGATTTCTCGCCACCGGCAGTTACCAAAAATCTGTTGGTAACGAAAATATTTCGTCGATGGGGCAGTCAACTGCAGCCAACGTGATCAGGGAATGCCTAAATATTTTTGAGGACCATTTTTGAAAGAAATTGGTGAATTTTAGGAGAAACATCGATGAGGAAAATGCAGTTAAAGAATATTTCTATGAGAAATACGGATTACCTGGGGTTATTGGTTGTGTTGATGGAACACACGTTCGTATTAAGTCGCCAGGAAGTGACAGCCACCATTTATACCCCAACCGCAAGGGTTTTTACAGTCTTAATGTAATGACGGTAGGTTAATAATTTACTATCTTTACAAGTATACATATACACAAACTGAGTTTCCTTACAGATATGCGATCACAACATGGTAATCACATTTGTTGACGCTAGGCATCCAGGGGCGAATCATGATTCATTTGTTTGGAATGTGAGTCACGCAGAACAGGAGCTAAAATCTGATTATAACAATGGAAAAACCAACACATGGCTACTCGGTAAGTTTTAAAACTTAAAAAGGCTATAAAACTATTACTGACAATGAAAATTTTTGTAGGTGATTCTGGTTACCCCTTGCAGCCATACTTGATGACGCCATTCAGAAAATATATTTAAATGGCATAATATGTGTTGAAGAAAAAAGTGACCACGGTGGCACAGAGAAGAAGTTTAACTTTTCCTCGAGTTGTGTGAATAACAAGCACAACCAATTTGACAGCTAACGAGCTTTGATTGAGATTATATTTATATGTAAACCATGATTCAATTATTAAAGGTTTTGTAAGTAGCTTGTTTCTAAAACTTGACACTCCCATCCACAGGGATGGTTTATGGAAGCAGGAGAAAAACGGGAAGAATTCNCACCTATCGCACCAGCTGAAACTCGCGACTTTTTTAAGATTTCTCGCCACCGGCAGTTACCAAAAATCTGTTGGTAACGAAAATATTTCGTCGATGGGGCAGTCAACTGCAGCCAACGTGATCAGGGAATGCCTAAATATTTTTGAGGACCATTTTTGAAAGAAATTGGTGAATTTTAGGAGAAACATCGATGAGGAAAATGCAGTTAAAGAATATTTCTATGAGAAATACGGATTACCTGGGGTTATTGGTTGTGTTGATGGAACACACGTTCGTATTAAGTCGCCAGGAAGTGACAGCCACCATTTATACCCCAACCGCAAGGGTTTTTACAGTCTTAATGTAATGACGGTAGGTTAATAATTTACTATCTTTACAAGTATACATATACACAAACTGAGTTTCCTTACAGATATGCGATCACAACATGGTAATCACATTTGTTGACGCTAGGCATCAAGGGGCGAATCATGATTCATTTGTTTGGAATGTGAGTCACGCAGAACAGGAGCTAAAATCTGATTATAACAATGGAAAAACCAACACATGGCTACTCGGTAAGTTTTAAAACTTAAAAAGGCTATAAAACTATTACTGACAATGAAAATTTTTGTAGGTGATTCTGGTTACCCCTTGCAGCCATACTTGATGACGCCATTCAGAAAATATATTTAAATGGCATAATATGTGTTGAAGAAAAAAGTGACCACGGTGGCACAGAGAAGAAGTTTAACTTTTCCTCGAGTTGTGTGAATAACAAGCACAACCAATTTGACAGCTAACGAGCTTTGATTGAGATTATATTTATATGTAAACCATGATTCAATTATTAAAGGTTTTGTAAGTAGCTTGTTTCTAAAACTTGACACTCCCATCCACAGGGATGGTTTATGGAAGCAGGAGAAAAACGGGAAGAATTCAATCACACTTCCTAAAATTCCATAAAAAGAATTTGATTTAATTATTTAATTTAAACAAGCTTATTTACATCGAATATAATAATGATTGTTATTAAAAATAAATATATGTATGTAAATATAAATATGTATGTATGTACATATATACCAAACTTGCGTACGTCACACGGTGCATAACTCGAGAATGGATGGTCCACTTTGAACTTTTTTGTTGTTGTATTTGTTTGCCAGATGCAGAATGTCCAGATTTGGCGATTTCGCGATCTCGCGCGTAAAAATATTGGGAATCTCCATTGGCGATTTTTGGCGATTTGTGGCGATTTTTCCCTTCAAATAAATTTTTTCCAATTATAAAAATAAACAAAACTTAGTTTTCCACGATAATTTTATAGAAGAGGCTAATGAACTGCGTGATAAACTTTACTTAAAAAGCATATTAAAAGACTGTCAAAAATGTTTAATCACCCTAATCCAAGTACTTTTGAAACGATTACCTAGTCAATTAAATACTTATAAAAAAGCTTTGATTTTGTCACCAGAAAAGTGTGTGAATCCCAAGAGAGCGAGTTTCAGGGACCTGCCAATTCACTATTTGACTTTTAAGGAAAGGAAAGCAGCGGAAACGGAATATTTAAATCTTTTGACTTTCCCATGGAATAACTTTTCTCAGAACCATTCCATCTGACTCTGAAGAATTTTGAATATCAAACAGTAGGGGTATTCTCGAAGTCTTGCACGATGCACGGATTGCACGAAATGCAAAAATACTGTTCCAAATTTCGAAGAGTACGAGAGCACCCCATTGCAAAGTGGTAGCAAGCAGCGAAATTATGTATCAAATAAAATAACAAGAGACAGCAAAAAAAATGAAGTGAGCGAGATGAGGGGAATAAGGGAAATATGTAGCAATTCCAACAACAAAACAACTAGCACAGGGTCGCATTTATCTTGCTATGCTATTTTGCAAAATATATACATGGGTTTCGACGTTGCATATTTTGCAGCGATAGGAAATGATACATGAGAAAATGTATTTTCTTGTTGTGTGTTTGCAAGTTATGCAATCCATGCAATCCGTGCTACGTGCAATGGCTGTGCAAGATTTGGAGAATACCTCTAGTATGTTATCAAGGTTGAATAGCTCAATATATGACAACAACAGAAATGTATATCATTCAGACGCTATAGGTGATTTTGAAGAAATTGTGGAAATAGCTGATCTCGCCTTATTATAGGATTTTATTTAATTTTTAGCGCCGAGCTCTTAAAAGCGGATTGTGCGATTAATCAATTAATGTGATTTATAATAAATATAATAATTGCGCAGTCCTATTGCAACTGTCAGAATATTAATCATTGGCTTACACAGCCGCAATTGGCGATACGTGCCGTACGAACTCAGGAAGAATAAAGAGAACGAGCAGCTACTGAACGACTGAGACAGGGTACGTGATCTGCATCGTCAAATGAGAAGTGCCGTAAGTGTGCAATTACATCGCGCCATTAACTAAACCGAGCTGTCGTGTGACGATTGGGCCCATGGACACGGTTTGGCAATATTATATTGTGTCAAAGTCTCATTCGGCGATACCAAGATTGTGTTGTGGAGGGCAATACCTAAATACATTCGTTGGCTCATTTACCAGAACCATTGCGCACTTTACTTTACAGCGACTTGGCAGAATCAAGAGGTCCCCACGAATATCGAAAAAATATATTTCGGCATTTAAGGGAATTTCGTCTCTTTAGCCTACATTGAATTTCTGTAGTCCAACGATTCTTACCCATTTTGTCTTGTTGTCGGCAGCGAATGAAGAACAAACATTTCTTCAAATTTAAAAAGTAAAAATTTCACTACTAAAAATTTAAAAATGTTCTTAAAACTTGCAAACAAATTTGGAAAAGAAATAACACTGCTTTTGTTTTTGGGAGTAGGGTGGGAGTGTCATTGATAAAATTAGAGCGATTGAAAGTTTTGCTTACAAAACCTTTCATTATTGAATCATGTATGTAAACGTACTTTTATGCTTTGCCGTTCGCATATGTTTACACATCAAATTTCATGAGTACCTAGTACTCACGCCTTTTTTTTAATATAAACGTAATACATGAAACCGTATTATAAAGTACTTGGTTCTGAAGAAGTACAAATGCGCACATCAACAGGAAAAAGAAAGACGCAAAACCATGTGACGCTTGCGATTGAAACTGCTGTGGAAAAAATTAAGATGCTATGAGCAAAGCAAAAAGGATTTCCGAATCCACCGTGAAAAAAATTCGAGCTCAAACAGAAATGGAATGTGCAAAAAGTGTTGAAAAAGTGAACGTGGAAAGTGGTGGTACAGTTCAAATGAACCGCCGAAAATTTCGTTCTCAGCGGGGGGAAATATTGAAGGGTTGGGCTTGTCCGAACAAGAGTCCGGAGAGTATATTGAATATTCAGAATTGTCCAAATCGGAATCAGACTTTTTTTACAATCCTTCGCCCCCACATACAAGTGTAGATAGCTGTGAAGAAATTATGTCGTGGGCTGTTACGTATAAGGTCTCACAAAAAAAAAAAAAATTGATTTGTCGATGTCTGCAAAAGCTCTTTTCAACAGAAGCAGAGAAAAAATTAATGTTGGAGCGATTCCTGGAGGTGAATTCCTATACTTAGGAATTCAAAACTATTTTCAGTCTAATAGTTTTGCTTATTTACAAAATAAGGAAGTTTTAATTGACGTGGGGGTCGACGGCTTAAATTTGTTCAAAAGCTCAAATCGTGTTCTTTGGCCAATCCTTGGAGCTATAGTGGGTATTCCTAATGCCAGCCCTTTTATGATAGGTTGCTTTTCCGGTTTCAAGAAACCACAAAATATAGACAGTTTCATGACAGATTTTTGTGCTGAAGTGAAATTACTTAGAACAAATGGAATTCAAGTTGGCTTTAATCTAAGGCGTTTAAAATTTAACGTGCTTTTTTTTTCATGTGACTCTCCAGCTAGGTCATTTTTAACTCGTGTTATTGGACATAATGGGAAAAACGGATGTCCCAAATGCTGCCAGGAAGGGAAATTTAAAAAAAACAGGGTTTGCTTTTCAAAACAAGTTGGAGCATTCAGGACTGATTTTCTTTCCAATCTCGATCTAATCTTTATCATCACAGTGGAGAATTTAAACAAAAAAGAACATTTTAGAAAGAAAGCACACTCTTCTCACAAAATAACATCGCACTATCATCAGAATAACATCGCGTTTCCTTACCTTATGCTCCTGCCATCACCAACACATTGAAACACACCTTCGAAAAATCTAATTTGCAAATCGTATACACAAACAACAATAAACTAAGATTCGCGCTTGGTTCAACGAAAGACAAGTTGCCGATAGAAGATCAAAGTGGAGTATACGAAGTAACTTGTTCGCATTGCGGCTGTAAATACATTGGACAAATAAGGAGGGCGCTGCGTGCTCGAATCGAGGAACACCTGCGTGCTGTACGGCTGAAAAAGATGGACAATGCTATCGCCGCGCATGCATTGGACCTAAACAATTCTCGCTCTCACAACACAATATCCATGGAAGAAAACGTTCGTTTACTTAAACACGTTAAAACCCCAGCTAAACTAGATGCCTATGAATCCCTTTTCAACGCTATTAATGATAACTTAATGAATCTAGAACACGGTGCAATTGAATCTCCTCTATTTAATTGTATCAAAAACTAAATGTTTGTTTATATGTTTATACAGAACTTCCAACTGTCTCTCTAATGTAACTTCAATGTCAATTCTAATGTAACTTGTATGTATGTATAATTGTAAGCATCTATTATGTTTCTATTGCCCTGTCTACTTTTGTCGTCTTGATTAGTGTTCACTTGACGCTGGCTGATGATGGTTGCTCAGTTGTCAACCGAAATGCATCGGTGAAAAACAATTAAAACCCCAATTTACAACAAACAAACAAATTGAGTTTTTATTATACGAAATTTTGCGGTCTATAAGGTTACACAAAAAAATTAAAAAACTGAACATTTTAGAAGTAACAGACTTTAGAATGGTGACACAATTCCCCCTGACAGCATGCACTTAGTAGACTTAGGGGTTACTAAAAAAATTCTTAAATTTATTATTAAAAGAGCGAAAGTAACAAACATAAATGAAAAATTATATTTTATTGCTAATTATGTCCCATCAGAATTTAGTCGCATAGCTAGGAGCTTAGATGAAATAAATGCGTGCCAAATGCGAAATGGAAGCTCAGAATAAGCCATTGCGAGAGTGTAAAGTCGTGGCGAAAAAAATCGAGAGGTCTGTTCTTAGAATGACCGGTGAAATTCAAGATGGTAACTTGAATGACGTCGCAAGTTCCTTACCACTACAGTCCTCCAGCGCTGTAATAGAAATCGAACAAAAATTAAAAGAGCCAGAATACGCGCAAGCAATGGTAAAAAATTACATAAATGTATGATTGCATACCTATTTACGAATTTAATTCTTAACAATTATTTTCTAGATTACGTTTATCCACAAAATAAAGGGTTTGTCTGAGAACTTAAGCAGAGTTATCCGGAGCATTTTTTCTGACGATGTGCTGGAGCTCTACAACTGGGACGGTACGTGGGAGAAAATTGTTGCTAGTGGACAAAATTTTGCGAGGTAAATATTTATGTTTATCTTTGAATATCTTTCTTTATCACTTCCTCTTATATTTAAGTAGATGTTTTTAAAAAACAAGGCACGATGGAGTTTGAAAAGGCCATAAAAAAGGCAGTTGAGTTAAGCCACCACCGCGTTCACCAGAAAAAATATTTAAACAAAAACCCAAGGAAAATAAGTAGATTTAAGGTTATTTTTACAGTTAAATTTTCATCTAGTTTTACTACACCATCATTTTTTTTAAATAACATGAAATGAAAACNTACCACGATTGTTTATTAGGAAAAACTGAAAAAGCAACAAAGTCTAAGCGGTAGAAGTTATAGCAGCTATTTCGGAGATCACCACATCTCCTTATCAGACTTCTTTTTTCTAGACTTCAGCAGGGATCGAACCTGCGTAATCGATGATCAAAGTCAGAAGCGTTAACCACTGAGCTATGTACATCCCGTTTTTACATTTTCATGTTGTTTAACTGCCCAGTTGAACTCATATTTTTTTTACTCTACATTAAAGTGGTCCAAAAATGTATTTGAAAAAATTAGGTCGGATTTTTAATGCCGCTACCGCCTAGGATTGTTCTATACCGAAAGAAAATATACCCCTATTTTTTTATTTTGAAATAAAAAAAAAAATTAGGGAGGGCTCAAAGCGCTCAAGGTTTCCATGTATTTTATATGGGGAAAAAACAACTTTTCGTAGAAATAGTGTAGGGTTCTGGAAAATCATTATTTTTCAAACGGAGAACTTTGCTTATCTTCAGAAAATAATGCCCAATTGTTTCATTAACCATTTTTTCATGCTAACTATATTTTATAGGTCCTCCAAAACCGCAAAGAAAATTCAATGGGGGACGAATAAAAAATCTTTAATATTAGAACATGGTTAAATAAACAATTGGATATTAATATTGGAAGTCTCCTGAAGAGAACCACAGTTTTCCGACCGAAAAATATTAATTTTCAAGAACTTTATATCATTTCTATGAAAAGTTCTTTTTTTCCCCATATAAAATACATGGAAAACTTTGAGCGCTGTGAGCACTCCCTAAATATTTTTTGATTTCAAAATAAAATAAATAGAGGTAGATTTTTTTCGGTTCAGAACAATCCTAGGGGGTGGCGGCTTTCGGGTTTCGGTAGGGGTAAAATTTGCGAAGCTGTAACGCATATCCCAGCAAAAATTTCGAAGGGCTTAGCATGTGTATTTCAGCATAAAATTTGTATTTTCATTAGAAGCACCCTGTGTTTGCTTTTAAATGGTTGCATAAATTTAGGAGGAAATGCGCTACAATTGATTATTACTTCCGATTATTTAAACTCCGCACATGCATACGGCTTTGTATCTATATATGTACATAAATATGTATGGACTGATTTGTTGCAACTGGGCATGAATCGTTCAAACGATACTGACAAAACGATGTTGTCAAAACACTGATTTATGCATTTGTGTTGCTGTTACGTATTACTGTTACTGTTACGTGAAGCAAAACTGGAATCGAGTTGACGATATCGCACAAACGATCAAACAATTTTTGATTTTTATGAAGCAAGACAATCTCGACACGATATCGTTCAGACGATTGTCGTCATACGTGATTCATGCCCTGGTTTTGATATTCGTAGATGGTTTTAGGCATAGGTTTAGTAGTCTATTTTGATAAAAAAGCAAGGCGAAAATTTAAAAAAATACTGAAATCATTTTAACTGGGACCGTTGATAACTGATGAATATACATGAATATATGTATGTATAATATGCATATGTATGGATGATATAATAGCTCTGATCCAATACTTTTCGTGTAAAATCCTGGATAAAGGTCAAACAGCAAAATCACTCTCTGACGTGAGAGTAAAAAGTGAGTAACAGCAAAACGTACGAAACAAAAAAGCATCGGGTAAAATCCTGCAACTTCAATCTCTACACAGCTCTCCCAAAAATCGCTCAGATTATATTCCGAAAAGAAAAACTAAATTTAGGAATATATACAAATAGAAATGCTCAAACTATAAGCTCAAAAACAATAACTGATGCGGTGTTTCCAAGATATTTTAACGTCCTTGAGTCACAAGTATATATATAAGTATCATATTTTATCAATCATACCGATAATTTCATGTATTGAAAGAATTAAAAATGAAAATGAATACAAAAATTAAATTAGCAGAATGAATAAAATTAAGTGAAATTAATGTTTAATTTCTAACCTAACCTACATTTGTATGTATGTAACTGAATCGCCTTATAACAGCTTTACATATAAAAAGATTATCCTAATTTTCGAGCTTAACTCCCTAATCTGTTATTAGAAAAAGAGATTAGCCATGCAAAATTATAATTCAAAATATCTCAGATTAAACCGATAACTTTTTGGTGTCCAACCTAGTTTTATCGATTATACTTGCGAGGAAGAGGAGGAATGTCAAATGTTAAAGTAAACAAAAATTGACGCTAGTAAGGAAAATAGGTTTGTAAAGGCATTTTTAATAAAATATTCAGTTAAAATATATTGAAATGGCATAATATGTGTTGAAGAAGAAAGTGACCACGGTGGCACAGAGAAGAAGTTTAACTTTTCCTCGAGTTGTGTGAATAACAAGCACAACCAATTTGACAGCTAACGAGCTTTGCTTGAGATTATATTTATATGTAAACCATGATTCAATTATTAAAGGTTTTGTAAGTAGCTTGTTTCTAAAATTTGACACTCCCATCCACAGGGATGGTTTATGGAAGCAGGAGAAAAACGGGAAGAATTTAATCACACTTCCTAAAATTCCATAAAAAGAATTTGATTTAATTATTTAATTTAAACAAGCTTATTTACATCGAATATAATAAAGATTGTTATTAAAAATAAATATATGTATGTAAATATAAATATGTATGTATGTATATACCAAACCTGCGTACGTCAGACGGTGCATAACTCGAGAATGGATGGTCCACTTTGAGCTTTTTTGTTGTTGTATTTGTTTGCCAGATGCAGAATGTCCAGATTTGGCGATTTCGCGATGTCGCGCGTAAAAATTTAGGGAATCGCCATTGGCGATTTTTGGTGATTTTTCCCTTCAAATAAATTTTTTCCAATTATAAAAATATACAAAACTTAGTTTTCCACGATAATTTTATAGAAGAGGCTAATGAACTGCGTGATAAACTTTACTTAAGAAGCATATTAAAAGGCTGTCAAAAATGTTTAATCACCCTAATCGAAGTACTTTTGAAACGATTACCTAGTCAATTAAATACTTATAAAAAAGCTTTGATTTTGTCACCAGAAAAGTGTGTGAATCCCAAGAGAGCGAGTTTCAGGGACCTACCAATTCACTATTTGACTTTAAAGGAAAGGAAAGCAGCGGAAACGGAATATTTAAATCTTTTGACTTTCCCATGGAATAACTTTTCTCAGAACCATTCCATCCGACTCTGAAGAATTTTGAATATCAAACAGTAGGGGTATCCTCGAAGTCTTGCACGATGCACGGATTGCACGAAATGCAAAAATACTGTTCCAAATTTCGAAGAGTACGAGAGCACCCCATTGCAAAGTGGTAGCAAGCAGCGAAATTATGTATCAAATACAATAACAAGAGACAGCAAAAAAAAATGAAGTGAGCGAGATGAGGGGAATAAGGGAAATATGTAGCAATTCCAACAACAAAACAACTAGCACAGGGTCGCATTTATCTTGTTATGCTATTTCGCAAAATATATACATGGGTTTCGACGTTGCATATTTTGCAGCGATAGGAAATGTTGTTTCTCAAGTATTTTCTAGTTGTGTGTTTGCAAGTTATGCAATCCATGCACTCCGTGCTACATGCAATGGCTGTGCAAGATTTGGAGAATACCTCTAGTATGTTATCAAGGTTGAATTGCTTAAATATGACAACAATAGAAATGTATATCATTCAGACGCTATAGGTGATTTTGAAGAAATTGTGGAAATAGCTGATCTCGCCTTATTATAGGTTTTTATTTAATTTTTAGCGCCGAGATCTTAAAAGCGGATTGTGCGATTAATCAATTAATGTGAGTTATAATAAATATAATAATTGCGCAATATAATAATTGCAACTGTCAGAATGTTAATCATTGGCTTACACAGCCGCAATTGGCGATACGTGCCGGACGAACTCAGGAAGAATAAAGAGAACGAGCAGCTACTGAACGACTGAGACAGGGTACGTGATCTGCATCGTCAAATGAGTAGTGCCGTAAGTGTGCAATTACATCGCGCCATTGACTAAACCGGGCTGTCGTGTGACGATTGGGCCCTTGGACGCGGTTTGGCAATATTATATTGCGTCAAAGTCTCATCCGGCGATACCAAGATTGTGTTGTGGAGGACAATACCTAAATACATTCGTTGGCTCATTCACCAGAACCATTGCGCACTTTACTTTACAGCGACTTGGCAGAATCAAGAGGTCCCCACGAATATCGACAAATATATTTCGGCATTTAAGGGAATTTCGTCTCTTTAGCCTACATTGAATTTCTGTAGTCCAACGATTCTTACCCATTTTGTCTTGTTGTCGGCAGTGAATGAAGAACAAACATTTCTTCAAATTTAAAAAGTAAAAATTTCACTACTAAAAATTTAAAAATGTTCTTAAAACTTGCAAAGAAATTTGGAAAAGAAATAACGCTGTTTTTGTTTTTGGGAGTAGGGTGGGAGTGTCATTGATAAAATTAGAGCGATTGAAAGTTTTGCTTACAAAACCTTTCATTATTGAATCATGTATGTAAACGTACTTTTATGCTTTGCCGTTCGCATATGTTTACACATAAAATTTCATGAGTACCTAGTACTCACGCCTTTTTTTTAATATAAACGTAATACATAAAACCATATTATAAAGTACTTGGTTCTGAAGAAGTACAAATGCGCACATCAACAGGAAAAAAGAAAGACGCAAAACCATGTGACGCTTGCTATTGAAACTGCTGTGGAAAAAAATTAAGATGCTATGAGCAAAGCAAAAAGGATTTCCGAATCCACCGTGAAAAAAAATCGAGCTCAAACAGAAATGGAATGTGCAAAAAGTGTTGAAAAAGTGAACGTGGAAAGTGGTGGTGCTTGCAGTTCAAATGAACCGCCGAAAATTTTGTTCTCAGCGGGGGGAAATATTGAAGGGTTGGACTTGTCCGAACAAGAGTCCCGAGAGTATATTGAATATTCAGAATCATCCAAATCGGAATCAGACTGTTTTTACAATCCTTCGCCCCCACATACAAGTGTAGATAGCTGTGAAGAAATTATGTCGTGGGCTGTTACGTATAAGGTCTCACAAAAAAAAAAAATTGATTTGCCGATGTCTGCTAAAGCTCTTTTCAACAGAAGCAGAGAAAAAATTAATGTTGGAGCGATTCCTGGAGGTGAATTCCTATACTTAGGAATTCAAAACTATTTTCAGTCTAATAGTTTTGCTTATTTACAAAATAAGGAAGTTTTAATTGACGTGGGGGTCGACGGCTTAAATTTGTTCAAAAGCTCAAATCGTGTTCTTTGGCCAATCCTTGGAGCTATAGTGGGTATTCCTAATGCCAGCCCTTTTATGATAGGTTGCTTTTCCGGTTTCAAGAAACCACAAAATATAGACAGTTTCATGACTGATTTTTGTGCTGAAGTGAAATTACTTAGAACAAATGGAATTCAAGTTGGCTTTAATCTAAGGCGTTTAAAATTGAACGTGCTTTTATTTTCAAGTGACTCTCCCGCTAGGGCATTTTTAACTCGTGTTATTGGACATAATGGGAAAAACGGATGTGCCAAATGCTGCCAGGAAGGGAAATTTAAAAATAACAGGGTTTGCTTTTCAAAACAAGTTGGAGCACTTAGGACTGATTTTTCTTTCCAATCTCGATCTAATCTTTATCATCACAGTGGAGAATTTAAACAAAAAAGAACATTTTAGAAAGAAAGCACACTCTTCTCACAAAATAACATCGCACTATCATCAGAATAACATCGCGTTTCCTTACCTTATGCTCCTGCCATCACCAACACATTGAAACACACCTTCGAAAAATCTAATTTGCAAATCGTATACACAAACAACAATAAACTAAGATTCGCGCTTGGTTCAACGAAAGACAAGTTGCCGATAGAAGATCAAAGTGGAGTATACGAAGTAACTTGTTCGCATTGCGGCTGTAAATACATTGGACAAATAAGGAGGGCGCTGCGTGCTCGAATCGAGGAACACCTGCGTGCTGTACGGCTGAAAAAGATGGACAATGCTATCGCCGCGCATGCATTGGATTTAAACAATTCTCGCTCTCACACCACAATATCCATGGAAGAAAACGTTCGTTTACTTAAACACGTTAAAACCCCAGCTAAACTAGATGCCTATGAATCCCTTTTCATCGCTATTAATCAGGGACGTGAACCGGTTTTGAACCGGACCGGGTTTGAACCGGAAAACCGCTTTTTTCTATTAATTAACTGAACCCTTAACCGAACCGAAATTTTCCACAAATGGTTGATCCGAACCGAAAACCGAACCACGTTCCTAAAGGTTTAAAGGTTCATTTCAACCAATTTTCAATAGATAAATGTACCCACTTTGTTTTCTTTTTGGTAAACCTACCATGTTTTTTTAGCATGTGACAATATCAAATGTAAAGGCAACCCATCTCATTTGACAGACACTTGACCCTTAACCTTGCGCGCTGTTGCACTTGACACTTGACACTTAAACTTGCGCGTTATTTTTTTTGTTTTTCGAACCGTTGAACCGAACCGAAACCCCGGTTCAAAGACCATGAAAACCGCTTTGACGAACAAATCCAAAAGTGCAAAAACGGTTCGAACCGCTTAACCGAACCGACCAAATTTTTCATCCGGTTCACGTCCCTGCTATTAATGATAACTTAATGAATCTAGAACCCGGTGCAATTGAATCTCCTCTATTTAATTGTATCAAAAACTAAATGTTTGTTTATTTGTTTATACAGAACTTCCAATTGTCTCGCTTTGTTTACAATTCTAATGTAACTTGCTTTTTCACACATATTATTGTTTGGACATGTATTTATGTATGTATGTATAATTGTAAGCATCTATTATGTTTCTATTGCCCTGTCTACTTTTGTCGTCTTGATTAGTGTTCACTTGATGCTGGCTGATGATGGTTGCTCAGTTGTCAACCGAAATGCATCGGTGAAAAACAATTAAAAACCCAATTTACAACAAACAAACAAATTGAGTTTTTATTATACGAAATTTTGCGGTCTATAAGGTTACACAAAAAAATTAAAAAACTGAACATTTTAGAAGTAACAGACTTTAGAATGGTGACACAATTCCCCCTAGACAGCATGCACTTAGTAGACTTGGGGGTTATTAAAAAAATTCTTAAATTTATTATTAAAAGAGCGAAAGTAACAAACATAAATGAAAAATTATATTTTATTGCTAATTATGTCCCATCAGAATTTAGTCGCATAGCTAGGAGCTTAGATGAAATAAATGCGTGCCAAATGCGAAATGGAAGCTCAGACTAAGCCATTGCGAGAGTGTAAAGTCGTGGCGAAAAAAATCGAGAGGTCTGTTTGTAGAATGACCGGTGAAATTCAAGATGGTAACTTGGATGACGTCGCAAGTTCCTTACCACTACAGTCTTCCAGCGCTGTAATAGAAATCGAAGAAAAATTAAAAGAGCCAGAATACGCGCAAGCAATGGTAAAAAATTACATAAATGTATGATTGCATACCTATTTACGAATTTAATTCTTAGCAATTATTTTCTAGATTACGTTTATCCACAAAATAAAGGGTTTGTCTGAGAACTTAAGCAGAGTTATCCGGAGCATTTTTTCTGACGATGTACTGGAGCTCTACAACTGGGACGGTACGTGGGAGAAAATTGTTGCTAGTGGACAAAATTTTCCGAGGTAAATATTTATGTTTATCTTTGAATATCTTTCTCTTATATTTAAGTAGATATTTTTAAAAAACAAGGCACGATGGAGTTTGAAAAGGCCATAAAAAAGGCAGTTGAGTTAAGCCACCACCGTGTTCACCAGAAAAAATGTTTAAACAAAAACCCAAGGAAAATAAGTAGATTTAAGATTATTTTTACAGTTAAATTTTCATCTAGTTTTACTACACCATCATTTTTTTTAAATAACATGAAATGAAAACTTAATTTTCAGTTTATACATGATTCGCCTTTATTAGCGAAAAATGTTTTATTCTATTTCATTTTGTTCAACTGTGCACTTGAATTAATTAATTAATTTTTTTTTTTGTCAATGTTATTGTGGCTTATTAACATTTAATTTTTCGTATTTTTATTGAGCTTTGTACGACGATTGTTTATAAGGAAAAATTGAAAAAGCAACAAAGTCGAAGCGGTAGAAGTTATAGCAGCTATTTCGAAGATCACCACATCTCCTCATCAGACTTCTTTTTTCTAGACTTCAGCAGGGATCGAACCTGCGTAATCGATGTTCAAAGTCAGAAGCGTTAACCACTGAGCTATGTACATCCCGTAAACTCTTGTTGCTAATTCATTTTCCTTATTCAACCATCTACTATCAAGTGCAGTTGATTTGCCGCTATTTAAACTCGACATCCCGTTTTTACATTTTCATTTCGTCTAACTGCCCAGTTGAACTCATATTTTTTTTACTCTACATTAAAGTGGTCCAAAAATGTATGTGAAAAAATGAGGTCGGATTTTTAATGCCGCCACCGCCTAGGATTGTTCTATACCGAAAGAAAATATACCCCTATTTTTTTAATTTGAAAAAAAAAATTAGGGAGTGCTCAAAGCGCTCAAGGTTTCCATGTATTTTATATGGGGAAAAAACAACTTTTCGTAGATATAGTGTAGAATTCTGGAAAATCATTATTTTTCAAACGCAGAACTTTGCTGATCTTCAGAAAATTCCCAGTAATAATGCCCAATTGTTTCATTAACCATTTTTTCATGCTAACTATATTTTATAGGTCCTCCAAAACCGCAAAGAAAATTAAATGGGGGGACGAATAAAAAATCTTTAATACTAGAACATGGTTAAATACACAATTGGATATTAATATTGGAAGTCTCCTGAAGAGAACCACAGTTTTCCGACCGAAAAATATCAATTTTCAAGAATTTTATATCATTTCTATGAAAAGTTCTTTTTTTCCCCATATAAAATACATGGAAAACTTTGAGCGCTGTGAGCACTCCCTAAATATTTTTTGATTTCAAAATAAAATAAATAGAGGTAGATTTTTTTCGGTTCAGAACAATCCTAGGGGGTGGCGGCTTTAAAATTCCGACTTTATTGTTTTTAGACCACTCTACTCTACATATGTATATACATATATAGGTTTTTTCTTAATACCGTAAGTTTGAACTACATAAGTTATTTTAAATGTCTATAAAATATACTAAAATAAACGAAAAAATCAAAAGTTTAGTACATACATTTGTACCATTTATGACAGGCTTTGATATCAAGCGTGAATTATCACAGTTGACTGGTATTTGCATCAAGCGTGAGTGATCACACTTGACTGATATTTCCATAAAGCATGAATGATCACATTTGACTGATATTTGCATCAAGCGTGAAAGATCACACTTGACTGATATTTACATCAATTGTGAGAGGTCAATTCTGACGGAGTAACTCATCAATTATGATGGGTCAATCTTGTCGGACAATGCTATCAATGTTGATTAGTCAATGTTTACATCTTGTATGATAAAAACTCGTGTGCTGAACTCTGTTGGAGTAAGCAGTGCAGATATCTGTTTATGGCTTGTAATAACTTATAAGTTAGAAAATAATGCAGCATCACACGTACACAAATTTTTCCGTCAAATTTAGCACACTGCGCTTTATAATTTGAAGGAAACTTGCTCTAAGGCAATGACTGAAATTTGCATCAATTTTGTAACTCATATGATCTATCAATTGACTGTCACTGTTCTTGTAGGGCAGGGATCAACACATACAAAAACGTGTTTGATTCCAAAAGTTTTTTAGTCTTTTACCTAATTAAATTCGAAATAAAAATTATCGCATGACACCCTAATGTCTAATAATTACTGTCTATGTTTCATTATTTAAATAATAAATAATTGCTGATTTATTGTCACTCCAGTACACATTAGGTCAAATGATTACTTTTTCTGTGCGAAATTAATAGCAGCTAAAATATTGCATTATTTTAATGTAAAAAGATAAACGTTAAAACCAGTGTAAAGGCAGTAAATAAAATGTTAAACAGACTTGGCTTTCGTAAAACAGACTTTACTGCTTTTTTGTATGTTCAAAATGATGAGTATATGTTTTTAGGTAGTACTCAAAAACATTGTCCCATTAGCTTGGTTTTGACACAAGCTATTTTCTTACCATACTCAACCCCCTCCCCTTTAAAATGAGCTACATAATAAAATAAGTATGGTCACATGTACATAAATGGTTTCATCTAGCCATTAATTATGGCATTATGGAAATTCCTAAATTAAAAAAAGAAAAATATTTACTACATGTCTCGCAGATATGTCTTGAGGAGAGATTCCTAAAGCAGTTAGTCTTCATAAAACACTTCATTTTCACTTGAGGTTTCAGTATTTCCAAATTTTCCACCGATATTATTTATATTCAGAATACAAATGGTGCTTTGTGACACATTTATCAACAACCGCTGGTAACTTCCTGAAAATAATACGAATGTTTATGAAACTAATTTGTTAAAAGAATGTTCAAAGCTTTATTCACTTTGATTAAAACAAATTCGAAATTTAAGTCCGTAAATTCTCTCAAGGATTTGCCTTTTTGCGAAGGCTGCTCATCAATGGCCTTTGCGAATCGGCGCTAGTGTATTTGTAACACAGCCTCGGCTACGCTACAGGATATGAAATGTAATCCAAATTGAGGCTGCTATTTTTTTTTTGCTATCACATACTTCCATTTTCTCTATTTATCGCCATTAAAATGGATTATTTATCACCAAAAAATGTTGGAGATAGCTAAACATTCGGAAAAAGGTTAGCTATCCTATTTTAGCACTTTAGCGATAGCGAAAGTTAGAATCCGGCTGATGGTCGACACAGTTGGCTTTCTGATTTCGAAAAGAACCTCATCAGCAAGAAACGCTATGTTTTCAGATTTAAATATTTTAGCATCCTTTCCAAATTGTTTCCCATAATTTTCATATTTATTTGATAAATAATTGCAAAAAATACGCGTTTTTTCTTCTAAGAGTTTCATGGAACTTTCGCAAATATCAGCAGCACCAAATTTTTTTCAACATGGTTGACAACCGAAAAGGCTTTTCTTTTTTTGAACATCCAATCAGCCAAACTTCAAACAACTTGCCTTTTGTCATAGCATGATAGCCCAGAAAAAACCGTTTTTCTTGAAAACGGCTACAGACGGCAAGATAAGTGAAACAAATTCAACTGCCAAAAGTAAACAAAATTGTAAAAGCTTACATAAAATCATAAACGGAAATAAATCAGAAAATTTTTGAGGTTATGCAAATAAGTCAGTTTTTTGCAAACAAATGATAAAAAGTCACTTTTTTGAATTGAGACCTAGGTTCTCACTTAGATATAGTTTTGTTTCCCATTTAAAATTTTCCTTTAGTTATTCGAAATTTACAAAAACAATGCACTTGAAATTTACAAAATAAACCGGTTGCGCAAACAACATATCAATAGCATTTTGAAAGTGTAACTTTGGTTTATTGCTGTATAACGGTGTTTTTTATTTTACAAAACTAGGTTTCTGTTATTTTGGAGTATGCCCTACAGAATGGCAACAAAAAATAATGTAAAACTGCCTTTACGAAATTGGACTTTCGCACAGCCAGATGTATCATTTGACCTAACGTGCAGTACTACGATTTTAATAAAGTACTAAAAAGTAGTAAGGGGTATCAAAATATTCCCTTTTCTACTAACCTCAAATACATGACCGGAGTATGAGGGCCAACAAATAGTACAAAAACAGCTTCTGATGTCCCCTTGTTTTTATTTCACCATGGTTCGGGCTATAAAAGATGCAGAAATTTCCATTATTAATTTACATACCTAATGCCAGTACGAATGGGAATTGCCTTAAATTTCCATTTTAATTAAAGTTACCTGATGACAGTACGAATGAAAATTCCAATGATTGATTTCGCGTGTTATTCTATTAATTATACATAATAGATTTAAGATCAAGTGAATTTAAGACTTAAAAACTATAAACTCGCTTTTATTAAAATGTGAACTTAAAAGTAACAAATAAAACTAATTCAATTCAACTTTTAAAACCAACCTAAAGTAGTATTAAAGTAATTGTCAATAAAATTAATTTTACCGGAAACCAAGCCTGGGGTGCCTCTTACATTTTGTAGTCCTTGTTGGCGCGGTTTGGCGGTTATATATAAAGATTTTGTAATTTGGTATGTTGGCAACCATAAATGTATTCCGAATTTTTGTAAAAATGTATGTAGGTGGCAACGCTTTGCCAAAAAAATGTAACCGAGGTTTCAGCCATTATGTGCTGTGAAAATAGCGGCATTCGTGACTGATATACCGGGGAGAACACACCAAAGTGTAAGTAATTGTCTATTTATAATTTGTTAATAATTGTATACTTCCTAAAGGAAATAAAACGAATCCAACACGTCCGCTTATATGAAACACCATTGGAAACCCATGGTCAGCGTTTAGTCAAAGTTCCGAGCTACATATTTTTCAGCATTTTGAAAGTTCCACCATCAAGGGGTGGCATGCATACATACATAAGCGCCAGTGCACTACAAGCTCCACCATCAAGGTGTGGCATACATACTAAAGCGTACAACAAGTTCTAGCGTCGAGGGCATACATAATTTTCAAGTTAAGCCTCCAGAATTTCACCGGCTCCATCATCAGCGTTGTAGCAAAAGTTAATTTCCAGCACGGAAAGTTCAATCATTAAAGCACCACGTTATCGATGTCAACGTGGTTATTATAAGCATATTGAACAGAAGCAGGAGCTACAGGCGGAGTTAAGGCGGAGCCAAAAAAGACAGCAAGAAATATTAACGGGAGCCTCTAGAGCACCTAGCAACGTGGGAGTTGAAAGCTTTAACGGCTCGCTTGCGGACGTATTGAGCGATCTTAAGAGAACATTGGCAGATACTCGATCTGGTCAAGGTCGTAAGCTGTACGATCTTCCACAATTTGATGGGCATCCTGAAGACTGGCCCATGTTTAAAGAGGTGTTTACTATAACAACGAATGAATATCGCTACAGTGAGCGACAAAGGTAAGAGAGGTAGTAGAATGTATTTTAATTCATAGTACTAACGTTCGCGTTATTAGTACCCTGGAAGATCGCTTCGGTAGACCAGAGCAGCTGGTAAAAAGTCAAATCGGGAAAATACAAGATGTTGCGCCAATACATGAAAACCTCATCAAGCGAATAGTGCCATTCGCCACTAAGGTTCAAAACTTAGCATCGTTTTTGGAGTCGGCTAATTGTGATCATCACCTAGCGAACCCGACACTCATGGATGAACTGTTGGCGAAGTTGCCAATGCAGAAGAGGATCGACTGGTCCCGGCATGCCTTGACGATAGTACCGAGGCCGAAAATACGCCATTTCAGCGACTGATTGCAAGAGCTTTCGAGATTGGGGGCAAGTGCTTGTGTTAATACAAACACGGATCACAGGCAGAGCGGAAGTGCGGATGGTCGAACGCGCTTCTTTCACACCCAGGACCTTAACGGTGGCAATCGCGGTAGGAGCATATGTGTGGTGTGTGAAGGCGAGCACGTAATAGGCAGGTGCAAGAGGTTTCTGGATATGCAGTGGGGTCAACGATGGCGTCTGGTTCGGCAAAAACGATTGTGTTTTAATTGTCTGAGGAGTGGACACAGTAGCAACAACTGCACCGAGCAACATAATTGTAACATAAACTACTACATGCTAGGCGGCAGGAAATGGCAAACAGGCAGCGTTCATCGGAAGCAGCAAAAATACAACAAGTTCTCACCAGTGCCATTATACCAAACCCAAGTTCGAAATTGCTATATAAAATATTGCCAGTTCGGTTGTACGCCAACGGTCGAGTTATAAACTGCTTTGCTCTCTTTGATGATGGTTCGGCGATATCGATGATGAACAGTGACTAGGCTGGCCGCCTCGGTATTAAAGGGCAGAAGGAGAATTTGACGCTGCAATGGTTTGGCGACACTACGGCAACGGAGCAGTCCAGCAGGGTCGATGTGCAAATATCCGGAGTCGGTAGGTTCAATAAAAGGTGTTGTTTGCGGAATTTCAGAACGGTGAGCATCCTTCAACTGGCTGCACAGATACTCCAGCTGTCAGAGATGCCGTATAAATATCGTCATTTGCCGATCAAGAAATACGATGGAGCGGTTCCTGAACTGTTGGTCGGGTTAGACAACGCACACTTGAGCATCTCAAGGAAGACTGTTGCTGATGGAGTGAATGGCTACTCGGTGACACTTACGAAGCTCGGCTGGATTGTACATGGAGGCAGGAATCGAGGTATTGGAAAACGGTGCAACTACGTGTACTTTGCTAAAGTGGACGATAACAGTTTGGAGAGCCTGGAGCGCATGGTGAGCGATTATTTGATCAACGAAGGTCTTAGTGTACGCGAAGGGGTGCAGGACTTTGAAGCTGCAGATATAGTCAAAGCTAAAGAGTTGCTTAACAGCACGACAGTGAGAAAGGTTTCTAACTTCGAGACAGGCTTGCTTTGGAAGCAGGATAATGTAGAACTACCAGATAGCAGGAAAATGGCAGAATACAGGTTGTTAGCTCTGGAAAGGAAATTTAACCGCAATAATAACCTCAAGACAGCATATGTGAGAGAATACAGGGAAAAGGGGTATTCAAGAAGACTGACAACGGATGAGATCACGGGTGGAGGGAAACACCTGGTATCTATCCCACTTCGGAGTTTGGAATGCGAATAAGCCAGGAAAGATGCGACTAGTTTTCGACGCTGCTGCTGAAGTCAACAGTAGACTGGACCTTAATCAATCCCTAGCAACAAGTTTTCATGAAATTTAGACAGAATCCGGTGGGTGTATGTGCGGACATAGTGGAAATGTTCCACCAAGTAAAGATACACGCCGAGGATCAAGCAGCACAACGTTTACTATGGAGAACTGGCCCTAAACACCCCATTGCGGTATACGCTATGAACGTGATGACATTTGGAGTCTAGGGAACGGTTCCCCGAAGCGGTCGAGGCCATAGTCAGCAACCACTACGTCGACGATTTTGTCCACTGAAGAGAATGCTATTCGATTGACTGAGCAGGTAGCGTACGTGCACAAAAGAGGGGGTTTGGAACTAAGGCGATTTGTGTCCAATTCTGAATGGCTCACCAAGAAGATGAATGAAGAGGAAACGCGCTCGTCTTGTGTAAACCTTGAGATAGACAACGCAGGCCTTTTTCAGAAAGTACTTGGCTTGCACTGGGATACTAATAATGACGTTCTGAGATCTGTGCTGTCGTTCACGAAGGTGGATCCGGTTGTGCTCGCTGGCAAGAGGGAACCAACAAAGCGCGAAGCAATGAGTGTTACAATATCGGTGTTTGATCCATTCGGTATGCCTGGCGAATACACCATGGAAGCGAAGCTTCTCATCCAGTCTAATTGGGCGTGCCAGTATCGGTTGGGACGAATATATTCCGGAGGAATCAAGTGTCTTGAACAGGAACCAGTTGAATTGCAAATTTTTTCGGACGCGAGCGAAGTAGCCTACGCTGCAGTAGCGTATTGGAGGACGTTAGCTGGAGCAGGTATCACTAAACCTATATTCATTGCAGTAAAGACTAAATGCGTGCCGTAGAAACTTACATCTATCCACCGTCTCGAGCTGCAGGCAGCAGTATTGGCTACACGACTTCGGCAGAGCATCCTTCACTGCCATGACAAGATACCAAAGAGAGTGGTGATGTGGAGTGATTCCAAAGTAGTTTTATCTTGGATAAAGTCCTACCAAAGCGTACGTAGCTCACTTTGGAGCACTTGAACCCAGCTGATTTTGGTCCCCGACCAAGTGCAGATAGAAGGAAATCGACCTGGATTGACGGGCCAAGGTTCCTAGAAGAAGACGAGTTCATGTGGCCGCAGGACGAGGTTTCCTTAAATACGAACGAGGAAATCCGCGCAAAATATGCGGTGCTGACGATAAATGTCGACGTTCCCATGTTTGTAAGATTTTCGATGCTGATACGACGATTAGACAAACAGTCGCAGTGAACAGACGTGCTCTTACGCACTCCGTGAAATAATCATTTAAAAGTAATATTACGGCCATTAAAAAAATCAAAACTCAACTTTAGTGGTTATTACTTTGGTGGTAATTACTTTTTCAAGTTATAGCATCTTGCATAGTTGGGAGTTTTCCTTGCCAAATGCTGGTGTATTAATATTCTGGTGCTGAGTTATCTGCCCACCACTTCTACAGACGTCACTGCCGCTGCTTTCTCTACATTATCGCTGACTCTGTCTCTGCTTTCGCTCCTGTCTTTGACGCTACATTTGCTGATATCCTTCCTACACTCTTTCCATTGCTGTTGCTGTGTTGCTGTGAACTTCCATTGGAGATAAGCTGCTCACTACATAACATGACGACGCGCACTAAATCTGGTCGCCTGGTAGGTACCCACCGCACAAATCAACACCCCAACTGAAACCGTGCAAAGCCCGCCATCGCCTGCATGGCGATCACGTTTGGAAAATAAAATCGAGAGTATAGTGGAACAGATAATCACTCGTATGAAGTAGGTGGAGGAGCGGGTAATGCAGAGGATAGGAGAGATAACTGCTGATCTGGCCAACGTCAAGCTGAGTATGAGCAGTTTCGAGGTCAGAATAGATACGGCTGAGCATGTTAGTGCACAAATTATGATTTTACGTAATGACCCTGTAGGGAAAACACGAACTAGTGAACCAGATTTCTAGTTCAGTACTAGTTCTTTTTTGCCAAAAACGAACCAGGCCGATGTAACTAATTCCGCACCAGTCCAAAAGCAGTGAAATGTGGTACTTTCACTAAACTATTCTATTTTAAATTTTAAAAGCAGGGAAGGTAATCATTATGAGTAAAGTAATTTAAATCAGCAATTAATCATTATTTTACGAATTATTATTGAGTTTTATTTTTTCGCTCAAACGGAAATAATTATTATTTGATTTTTATTTTTGGCATTACAAATAATGATTATTTTATGATTTTTATTTTTTCGCGCAGAGATTATCATTAATTTTCAGTTTTATTTTTCCACTTAAAAATAATGATAATTTATAAAATTGAAAAGGCCATAAAGAGGCAACCTACTGAAATTTTTACCTGAAAAGTTTGGGTCTTATTCCTTTTATAAGGGTGCGGCTACCTCTTAAAAGGATACGACAGTAATCACGCTGGTATAGTTTTTGAGTTGCTTAATAATCATTATACTTAGTGATTCCATAAACAAAGGCCAAGATCCTGAAGGGCAATTGAGAAAGGCAATGCAGTTGCAGAAAAAGAGGCATTTAAAAAAAAAGTGTCAAAATAATTATCACTTTCTCACTAAATTTATTTAAAAATGCAAGCCACCAGAGCTACCTTTTTTTTAAGAAAAGACAAATTAATTATTTTTTATGCAATCCAGCACAGCTACCTTAATACAGTCAGTCAATAAAGTTTAGGTACAACGAATTTTTTACAATACGGGCAACTATTTTTTAAAAAATATCAAAAATCATAGTTCCAAGCCTTGTGCAAAATTTAAGAAAATTCTGCAAAATTTCATTAAAATAATTCACTTTCTATTTACGCTCTCTAGAAAAAGTGGTTTAGCCCATTCAATTTCAGTATAATGAAGTGCAAGTGTGAGGAAGCTAGGACTTACCAACAACAAAACAAAATATTGCTAAATATCAATGGTAAGTCCTACCTCAAATTTTGTTATACTAAAATTGAATGGGCTAATAACTGAGTACTTAACTTGGTTCTAAAGAGTGTAAATTGCAACACTTGGATGGAAATTCGCACAGTTTTCTTTAATTTTGCATAAGGTTTGGAAGTCTGATTTTTGAGGTTTTTGGTGTAGAATTAACCATATTTTTATAAAAAATTAGGGGAAAAAAATATTTAAAAAATAGTTGCCGGTATTGTAAAAACTTCACTGTACCTAAACTTTATTGACTGACTGTATATCTTATTTAAGTTAAGTACGACAACAACTTTCGAAGTACATCTTATACATATAAGCTTAAAAAGAACTGAATTTACTTAAAAATCAATATGCTTAAATTTAGAGAAGTAAGGCAAAGTGAACTAATATTTTTACTTTTGAGCAGAACGCACTTTTGTTTTTTACTTACTACTTAAGTTTAATACTACTACTACTACTAATGTGGTTTATAAATTTTTAATAAATGCGTTTAAACATTTGTGATGGTATTGTCCTTCCTTCAACCGATCGTATTTAATATAAAAGGGAAATGTTTCGACAAGCCTGATTAGAAATATATATCTAAGGTGACGAATTTATAACAGGTTGGGAACTACACATAAAAAATGGGTGCAGATCGAACTAGATCCCGTCTGTCGAATTAGGAACTGGTTTAGAACTAAAGAAGAGGGGATGCAGAACGAACTAGATCTTATCTGTCGAATTTCGAACTGGTTCGGAACTAGAGCCAAAGGGATGCAACGGGGGACAATTGACACTTCCTAGGACATCGCAATGTTAAATTTGCCAGTCGCTAGCATGCAAAAGAGAATTAACGCGTACTAGTCATGGTTCCAAACGCACTAGAACTGAACCAGTTCCGCACTAGTTCGTTTGCCTACAGGGGATATGCAGCGATTAAAGGAGGAACTCGCTGAACAAGAGAATGGTAGCGTAGCAGCGGACGTCATTCTAAATGGAATCCCGCGCGAAAAAGATGAAAACACTGTCGAAATTTTAAAGAAAATCGGCAAAGCACTAAAAGTCGACGCTGTCCCTGTGCGAACGGCCTTCCGTGTGCGCACTTATAACGCAAAACTGCGCCACTCATAGCTAAGCTCGCTTCTCCACATGACAGCGCTTTGTTATTAAAACCAACAAAAGAGGTCTGCAGCTTCGTGACATTGGTCGTGTATCAGAGGAGAGAGTATTTTTAAACGAGTGTCTCACCAAATCTGCTCGTGAGACTACGCATTTCGCCACACAGTTAAAATTGCAGAAGCGCTTAACATCTGCCTTCCCAATGAGGGGAAAAGTATTTGTTCGAGTGCGGACTAGAGAAACTGCAGTAACCCTGTGGGGAAAATCTCGAGTTCTGAACTGGTGCGCTTCTAGTACATTTAGACCCAGTACTGGTTCGCGATAAATCTCTTTTGCATGCAAGCAACTGGCGAATTTAACATGGCGATGTCCTAGGAAGTGTCAATTGCCCCCCGCTGCATCCCTTTTTCGATAGTTCCGAACTAGTCCTAAATTCTATAGTTCCGAACCAGTTCCAAATCGACAGACGAAAGAAAAAAGTATCATGATTTTTCAATCTTTTTCGTTCTTCCGTGTGTGCGATTTTAAGTTATTTTGTGTTTTCAATTTGAAATTAAATTTGTTTGAATGATTTTAAGAAATGTACGTTTACATACCTTGAGCTGTAGCTGAGTTTGCAGAGGTGCTTGCAGTTATTTCTTAGATTCCAGACGGTCCCAAGATGTTGAAATGTTAACACAAATTTTAGTTTTATATTACCAAGCTATGAAAAAGCATCTGCGAAGCACAGAATAGAAGCGTATTTGAACGAAAAAGCCGCCGAAAACATATCTGTGTAAAGTAAACAAGCCCCCCGCTGCATCCCTTATTCGATAGTTCCGAACTAGTTCGAAATTCGACAATTAGNTTCGATAGTTCCGAACTAGTTCGAAATTCGACAAATAGGATCTAGTTCGTTCTGCATCCCTTTTTCTATAGTGCCGAACCATTTCTAAATTCGTCACTTTAGATATGGATTTCTAGTGAAAAAAAACTGAAAAAAATTAGTTTCTTAAAAGTACCACTTTTCGCCGATTTTGGACTGGTGGGGATCTAGTTCCTATCGGACTAGTTCCTTTTTGGCGATAAAGACCTAGTACGGAACTAGAAATTTGATTCACTAGTCCGCGGTTTCCCTGCAGGGAAAGGTACTTTGCAAAGAAGATATCGAAAAACTAATTCAAAGCAAAAAGTGACTATTGTACAGTGTTGCCAACTTTTGATTTTCAAAAAGCACCAAAAACTTGGAAAAAAAGCGTTTTACCACACTAAAAGCACCAAATGGTTTTGAATCAATGGATGCTTTTTTCATAACAGTTTGTATGTATTTAACAAAAACAAAAAATTAACAATATTTACAAGAATGCATACATAAATCAATAAACAAAACTTTTTCGCTCATAACGATTGAAAAGCCACATGCTATAATGACTCATGCTTACGACGTAATACCGAAGTACTGCACACTAAAACTGATATATCTCAAGAAAGAAAAATCGAATCCCAACAAACGAAAATCATGCCCTAAGTAGAAATGAGCAAAAAAAATTATGTTTTCTTTATATAACCTCAAATATCACCAAAAACCGTGATTTGGCACTTTGAGGTTAGGATATCTCAAAATTCTAGTGCTAGAGTAATTGTGCGGCCAGATTAGGATTCAGCACCAAGAAACGATGTGTTTTACTCAGGTGGTACAAAAATAAAAATTTTTACAAATAATTAGAAAAGAAAAAAAGAAATAGATACTTAACTTACTCGCATATCTACCTGCATTTTCCACGCGAATAGAACTGAACTAGGAGAATTTGCAATTTCAGCTTTTTATCAATCATGGTTGTATTTAAATGTATTTAAATTTGTAGATTTTTGTAAATTCAGTGCTGCCACAGCTTTAAATATTTAGACATTATTTCAGGTTTTAACTATATCGGAGTAATTTTAGTTCAGAAAAAAAGCACTAAAAAAGGCACTAGGCACTAAATAATTTTTTTTGGAGTTTTAATTTTCCAAAAGCACTAAATCTAGTGCTTAAAGCACCAAGTTGGCAACTATGCTATTGTATGTTCATTCTATTTCTATTGTCTAAGTTCTCTCTTCCTTTCTGTTTATATATTTTACATTTATATTAAAATTAAGTTATTATATACTTTTCAAGTACTTGAGCAATGTCTTCTCTACTTTCAACCCAGCTAATCTCCTCCCACTCAATACACACTTTCTCTCTATTATTGCTATTTTTTCCACCCTTTATACATTTGCCATTGAGAGCAGTGTCGATGTTAAACATTAATGCTTACAATCGCTGCAGTTCCAAAGACTGCACTCATAACATGATACGTGTACTGAGTACACAAAAAGGGCGGACTTAAGGTGTGCCACATTAATGCTCAAAGTCCCCCAGTAAAAATTAATGAATTCAGATATATTTTTGAATATTCGAATGTAGATGTTGTGTGTGTGTCGGAGACTTGGCTTTCTGCGTGTCAAAGTGATGCTTTGTTTAATATAGAGGGGTATAAACTTTATCGCTCAGATAGGCTTTGGGCATGGTGGTGGTGTAAAAACGTGTATCTCATGTAAACTTACGTGAGTATCAGTAGCTTCCGATTCTATTGAGTATATTTTCATTGAAGTAGCATCCAGACTAAATAAAATGCTCATTGGCTGTTTTTACAGACCCAATAAACATATAAATTATATTCAATTTATCGAGTTTACCGAAAATATTTTACTTGGCTACAGTGATATTGTTTTGACTGGTGATTTCAACAGTGACCTGCTGACCGACAGTAAATTTTTACTTGCTTTGGAAAATCTCGGCCTTCTGCCTGTCAGTTATACGACACCTACACACTTCACTCGAAGCAGTTGTACGCTTCTCGATGTATTTTTTGTAGATTCAAGGACAAAAGTACTTCTGTATGACCAACTATCAGTGTCCAACTTTTCTAAGCACGATCTAATATTTCTAAGTTAAGACTTCCTTTTCACTTGTAATTCGCTCTCCTACACATATCGTGACTCTATACAAATTGATTATCACCGGTTAGGGAAAGCTGTTGATGCAGTTAATTGGGGGTCAATTTATGCTATGATATCAGCAAATGAACAAATGCAATTTCTTCAGTCTAAAATGAATATGCTTTTTGAACAATTTGTGCCCCTTGTAACGAAACCAAACTATGTCAAGAACCGTCCTTGGTTCAACCACCATATAAAAGACCTAATTGTGAAGCGAAATAAAGGATACTTAAAATGGAAGCAGTACAAGGTGGACGAGACCTACAACGACTACAAAAAGCGGAGAAGGGAAGTTACAAAAGCCATTAAAATACAAAAATCTGCCCATTATGAACGGCAATTTAGCACAGCTATAGGATCAAACCAAACATGGAAATGTATTCTCGAAATTGGGATTGGTAACAAAAACAATTTTACCCACGAGTCCTTAGATGTAAATGAGTTGAATGGAAAATTTGTTGAGTTGTCTGCTTGTAATAGAAATATATGTTATGATCGTTACAGTCATAAAATTAGTGTTGTTGCGCCTGGTTTCTGTTTTAAGTGTGTTGATAATTGTGATGTTGCTCAGGCGGTACTTGGCATCAAATCGAATATCACTGGTTTTGACAGTATTAACCCAAAATTTTTGAAATGTTTACTGCCTAAAATTCTGCCGTATCTTACTTACGCCTTCAATACCATTTTGACTGCGTCGGCCTTTCCTAAATGTTGGAAAAAGGCCAAAATCATTCCTATAAAGAAATCTAATGGCGACTATAGGCCAATTGCGATTCTGCCTTTTTTAGCAAAGGTCCTAGAATGCATCATGCATACTCAGATTAATTATTTCATTAATGATAATTCACTGGTGAGTCAATACCAATCTGGTTTCCGGAAAAACAGAAGCTGTGTCACAGTACTACTAAAAGTCTCAGATGATATTAGAGTAAACATCGACAATAAAAACGTAACATTTCTCACCCTCCTTGATCCCTCCAAGGCTTTTGACTACGTGAATCATGCACTTTTATATTTAAAACTTGACAATTTGTTTGGTTTCTCACCATCAGCATTAAGGTTAGTCAAAACATACCGTCTTGGCCATTCGCAAGCGGTAGCGAGATCCCTGCTTATAACTACAGGCGTTCCATAAGGGTCAATTCTGGGTCCACTATTATTTATAAGTTAATGACCTTGAAAATGTGTTAAAATATTGCAATATTCGTCTATATGCAGATGATGTTCAGTGCACGCATAGAAAACTTAAACACTGATCTAGATGCAATTAATACGTGGGCCTGTGACAATGGCCTGGTCCTAAATCCCAATAAGCCTCAATGCTTTGCTATATATAAAAAAAAAACTCAACCTTGGTCATTGCAATAAAGTAAAAAATTAACAATTCTGAGATAAAACTTGTGGACACTGCTAAGAACTTGGGTGTTATTTTTAATAGAACGCTGACATGGAAGAACCACATTTTTAGTGCAATCGGTAAAGTATATGGCATGTTGCGATCCTTATGGAGTATTCAGTACTTCACACCAGTGAAGATTCGACTGTTCTTAGCTAAAACTTACCTACTACCTACACTACTATACGGCTGTGAATTGTATGCTAGTTGTGATATTGTATGCAATAGAAAACTCATGATCCAACTACACAAGATCTGACAAGATGAAGCAAAAGAAAAAAGTAATATTCTGGCTGACGTTTGTAATTTCGGCGCCATGTTATTTTCTTTGAAAAGTAAACAAAGAATATCAAGACGAAGCATAAAGAAAAAAATGCAAGCAATTTTGCAGCACATGTTTGTGCTAATCAATTTATTATTTTGTACGTGTTTTTGCAACCAATCACCGCGCGCTTAATTTTAATTACATTTGCACAAAAAATTTATTGAAAATCGCTTAAAATCACTGAAATAAACCACCGACAAAATACACATACAGAAAGAAGCAAAACAGAAATAGCAAACTTCAAAATTACGAACGTCACACTCTTTTTTCTCAATTGCTATTACAAATGTCTGCTTCTCAACCGGTCAGACCTGTTCTAATTGGTTCATATAGAAAACTTAATATCCTGCATAACAACATTGTTCGGTATATTAACTGCGTCGGTCGTTATGAACATATTTCTACTTTTGCTTTAAAGATATTTTCTATTCCGTTCGACGATCTACTGAAACTAAGAAGTTTGACATTGCTACACAAAATCATAGTTTCACAGGATCCCGATTATTTGAAGGAACGATTACAGTTCACCAAATCTTCCCGATCGCTTGCTATATGCAATATTAAATTTACGTGCTTAGTATCTGAACATCAGCTTTTTTTCTCAATCCGTCTTTGGAATACTCTGCCCCCAGCGATTAGCTTTTTAAGAAACCCAAATCATTTTAAGAACGAACTAATGCGCCATTTTGCAAATGAATACTAAAGGTCTCAACATCTCTTTATGTCTTCTTCCTCTCCATCTTTCTTCTCTTTTCAATTAAAATAATTTTTACCCCTACTTTTTTTTATAATTTTTTTATTTTATATAGATGTGTAATTACATGTAACTTTTGGTTGTAAGATATCATACACTGTAAATATAACTATTGGTTGTGGTGTGTGATTAAGTAATTAAATAAAAATAAATAAAATAAATACGCATGACCAGGGTGGTAGGCTGGATATTGCGGTTTCGGAACAACTGCAGGAAGAACGCGAGCGCGATAATCTACAAAGGGCTAAGCGCTACAAAAATAAGGCGAGCGGAAATAGCGATAATCCGTGTAGTAGATGAGGTAGGTGTGATGACATTAGGCGGACGATGCTGCCACCGCTATCCCTCCGCATTCACATCGGTCCTGCCTAAGCGTCACCACGTCACTGAGCTTATAGTAGAATACTACCATAACATCTGGAAACACCAAAACGAAGGCACGATAATTGCGGAGATACGACGGCGATACTGGATACCGCAAATAAGAGCTGAGGTGTGTCGTGCTACCAAAAGATGTAACTAATGTAAAAAGGATAGAGCCGTGGCAAAATCTCCTTAAATGGGACAGCTTCCAGTGGATAGACTCACACCGCTCGTAAGGCCATTCACATATTAGGCAATTCACGTCAAATGTTCCAAGCGCGCTGGGTGGTGCAAAACAAGCTACTTTTCGACTAGTTGGGAATTAGACAGCAAATGGGAAAAATAATTCGAAAACTATGATTTATATAGATTTTTATACGGGCTATCCGATGGTAGTATGCGTTTTCCAAAATTTTCCCATTTTCATGGTGATAATTTTGAACGAAAATTTATTTGTAATTTTTCTCAATTATGGCAATTTTTAATATTGCTTTTAGTTATCTCAATCGAAGGATCAAGTCTTTTTATATAGAAATGATTAATAAAAAAAGTACTACTTGATATTTAAATATTAACTTTCGTTAGTTTTAGTTTACTATTAGCCAATGAATACAAAAAATTCTTACAGGCTAAGTGGATAACAGGTGACAGGTAATAAGATCAACGGAAATAAGGTCAATTGACTTTATTTCCCACCCTGGTGCGAAATAAAGTCAATTGATATTATTACCTTTTTAAAAACGAAATAAAATCAATTGACATTATTTCTCTTTCAAACATTAAATTTGCTTAGCTTCGCGGCGGCCCGCGTCAGCTACGCCGCGGCCCCCCGGCCCCCCGGCCCCCCCCTCCCCCGTCTCCCCACGTGCTGTAACGCAGGTAGATTTATTTTTTGTATACGTTGAAATAAAATTTTTATATATTTTAAACATCGAGGGCTTATATTCAATAATACCCCCTATATGCACACTTTTCACAAAGATGAGATTCTGATATAAAAATCCACCTAAGCTTTAACTGTCATCAGTGATATTAATGTTACCTTATATAACGACAGGTAATAAGTCCCAGATGGTTTCTAAAATCACAAATTAGTTTTTGTGCAAATTGCAGATAGAGGGTATTAATGAATTCAAGCCCTCGATATTTCACATTTTTATATTTGTAAGTTATTGGAAGCAGGGATGCCAACTTGGCTCAAACCGTGCCATTTGTTCCTATTTTACTTCAAATGGCACTTAATTTTTCAATTTGGCACAAAATGCCAAAATGGCACTTTTGTAAAAAAAATAACATTTCAATACATTTTTGTGAAATCCTTTGCGTGCACTTCTTTTTCTCAACTAAAATTTTCTAATTTATAAAGGCTATTCAACTGGTTTATCTTATTTTATCATTGCACTTTTGTTTTGAAAATGTGGCTTTATTTTATTGCTAAATGTGAATGACTAAAAGGAATTACACCTTTTTTGGCACTTTTATTTTTCTATTTGGCACATTTTGGCACTTTTTTATCCTCAATATGGCACCTCATAACTAAGGATAGTTGGCAGCCCTGATTGGAAGATTTCTGCTGTGTTTTGGGGCAACAACTTGTCTGCAGTAAAAAAGCATATAATTTGTGTTTCAAAAGTGTGTGAAAACCAATCAATTAACTTATATGATCTCGGTTCCGATATTAAATAATCAATAATTGTTTATACCCGCATTTTGGCACATTGGCTCGTTGAATGTGCCATCTAATAAATAGTGTCGTCATTCTCCTTAGCTGCTTTTAAATGATGTCGTCACAAATTGCTGGCGGAGACATGAATACAGTGTAAGAAAATTCTTTTTCTATAATTGTTTCCTTATAGAAAGGTTGGTTTCTTTTCCACCTTAGACATTCCGAATTCGTTCAAAATATGCTAATTTAAAACACAGAATTCTTTCAGTGTTCCTCCGGGGTTTTTGGACATGGACTGTTTCATCAATTTAATAGTGTTCGCTTTATTTTTGTGGAAACGAAACATGTTTTGCAAGTTATGGATCATTTCTACACTCTTTCTTCAAATATTTCTCGTATTCCAGCTGTGCGCAGGCGTTTAGTTTTTCGCATCGTGTTTTTACATATTCGTAATTTAAATTTTTTTTATTATAATCAATTGGTGGTAGTTCATGATTGTGTGTGGATTAATATCACAACACTGAGGATTTGGCAAAAGCCTTTTTCATCTATTAAAAAACAACACTTACGGGGCAATGTTTATTGTAAGAACAACATTTTTTTCTATGAATCGACATACTTTAAGCATTGTTGACGCTATTTCCATTTGAATGAGGAAATAGCGTCAATGACTTTATTTCCAAATTTTTGTTGACTTTATTTCGCTTTTGAAAAGGTAATAATGTCAATTGACTTTATTTCGCACCAGGGTGGGAAATAAAGTCAATTGACCTTATTTCCATTGACCTTATTACCTGTCACCGGATAACAATATAATACGAACATTCGTAAAATAGAAACAAGCGTGAAAATCAAAATCAATAAGCTGAGAGATTCTGTTGAACTCAATCAGGGCCCTAGTAATAGAAGCATTTCGTGCATACAGAGCCAATATGGAAAAATTCGGGATACCAAGGGGGTCTGGCAGGAATGTTAAAGCAAATCCTCTCAAGGAGGGCGAGACAGTCTACAACACCACAAACGATATTGAAGACGAAAGACAAAGACAAGATTGTCCTCCTACTTTGCAGGGTCCTTAGATTTATCAGTAAGCACCTCGATTCATATGTAGGAATCGGGTACGAAAAGCATAAGCTACGAAGCGCAAAGTATAAAAATACCTTCTGTATACGTTCGCTCCTTGCAATGTGACACGTAAAGTACTGTGACCAGATAAAAGACGCGTATTCAAGCCTTGAACGAACAAACAACATATATAACAATTTCAATATATAGGGATCGGTGACTTCAGAGCTATCACGCCGAACGAAAGCAAGCATAGCTTACGATTTAGAGACAACGAAGTTAATATGACTAGTGAATGTAAACTTGGAGTCAAAAACTACTCCAAGGTCTTTTATTTCATGCACACGTTTGAGGGGTGATAAAGAGATGTGGTAGGAAGTCTGAATAACATTACTACATTTAGCAGACGTAACATAAAGACATTTATTTATATTCAGCGAGAGTCGATTTTTGTTACACCAGCTGCTGACGTTATCAATATCGATCTGCATCAACGTAGAGTAGAAACTTTGAGGAAGAGAAACATGTATTAATATCGTTGATAAACAGAACAAAAAGCAGTGGACTCAGGATACTACCTTGCGGGACTCCAGAGCTAGCGACAAAAGGTAGGGACCTGACATTGTCAACGCAATCCAATCCAGGAAAACTGGTTGAAAGCCAACAGAGGCTAGCTTTTTTAATAGGATAGCGTGGGAAACCCTATCGAAGGCCTTCGAGAAGTCAGTATAAACAGTGTCAACCTGAACCCCAGTTTGGAAAGCAGCTATACAATCGTCAGAAAATACTGCCAAATTGGATACAGTTGAGCGACACGGAATGAATAATTAACGTAATTTGATTGGAAAAATGACGCAAACAAATTAGCAGCTGCTGTGGGTGTATTAACCGCTTTATGACGAATAAATAGTGTAGAGGGAATACTCGAACATTTTTTTTTAATTAACATAATGCCAAAATGCTTCCGGGTTGTTTTTTATGTTAGATTCAAAACTTAGGACGTAGCTTCTGTGCAAGAACTTGTCCAAACAAACGAATTTCTTGGAAAATTATTTACAAAGGCTGAAGTAAGCGTTATTATTGTTTTTTTTTGAACTTGCGAAGATACCTGTTCCTCTTATTTCGGAGTTTCATCAGCTTTGCGTTGTGCCAGGGCTCTTTATATAGTTTCTTTGTTAAGACTGGAAAAATACTTTTAAAAATGCCGACTACAGTGGATCTAAAGATATCAAAGCATTCAGAGACATAACATTGGTTAAACAAGCTATTCCAGTTGGTATTCAACAGAAGGTTGTTCAGTTTCGAGAAATCGCATAATTTAAAGTTAAAAGGACAAACTAAAACTAGCGTCACAAACAGCGTTGCCGAATTGACGATTTCGTCGTCATTTNTTTTTTTTTGTTGACAAGTAAAGTATGTTCGACCATTTTTTTGAAAAAGAAGCAAATAAGCAGCACTTTCCACTGGCACTTTATTATACTAAATTTCAATGAGTTACAAAACCGCAAACCAAATTTTTTTCTAAAGATTGTAAGTAGAAAGTTTGAAATTTTGGCGAAACATTGCAGAATTAATTTTTATAGTTTTTTGCACAAAGTTGGAAATTTGGTATTATATGGTTTTCGTTAGAAAAAGAGCTTTACTTTCTTAAAATAAATAATAAACATTAAATAACCTAAGGAAAAATTACCAAAACTTACTAAAATGTCGAGTCATAATTTATATTTTGGTCACTGTATGTATTCCTCGATTCGAGTCACATGCATTAAATAAGAAAATAATACATAGCTGTTTATGAAGAAAATTGCAATCATATACCAACATCACTTAAATCACCTTCATGCCATTTTAATGAGCTGTTAAGGCGTCGAAATGCCGAATACGGGACAAATACACGACATTAAAAGAAATACAGAACGTTTCGCGTCCCGTATAAAATAAATAAATTACCAGGACAATAGGTCAAAAAAGAGGACTGTCCGGTATAATACAGGACGAATGGTCACCGTACATATAACGGTAATTTCCAGAAATACGAAAACTGCGACATTTTAGTAACTACTGAAGAGAATTCACTCAAAATTGATATTTACAACAATTTTTGGACGAAAAATAAGAATATTATAAATTTTTGGAAAATGGGCGTAGCCACGCCTACTTATGGTTACATGTGTATATATTTGTAACCGCTGCACCAATTTCATCCAAACTTGGCACAGTGTTGGCCATGACACAGCATACTAAATGGCCGAAAATTTAAAAAATCGGACAATAACCACGCCCACATCCCATATAACGGTAATTTAAAGAAATACAAAATCTTCGATAAATCAGTAAATATTAAAGCATATTTATTCAAAATTGATGCTTGCAACAATTCTTTACCAGGAAATACGTTTATGGTAAAATTTTGGAAAATGTGCGTGGCACCGCCCACTTATGATCACATATATGTATATCGGTAACCGTTTTACCAATTTGTACCAAACTCGGTATTTTTATTGTGCTTGCCACATAAAAGCAAAACGTTGAAAATGATTGAAATCGGACTAAAATTACGGCCGCTTTTCATATAACGGTATATTTCAAAAATGCTTGAAACTGCAATATTTCGAAATTTAAGGACGCTAATTTACTCAAAATTGATACACTCCGGCTTACCACCTAGCGGTAGCTTTCGGGAAGGTGAAAAAACATATATTTAATACATACGCCGGGTATTTAATGTTCGGCTCCACCCGAACTTAGACTTTCTTACTTGTTTATTTTATTGCGTTTTCTTTTATCGAAAAAAATGTCACCTTATATTGCAATATTATCAGAGTGCAGCTATTGAAAGAAAGATAATGCAATATTCATGTGAAGATGCTGAGAGAAGAACACGAAAACTTGACAGCCCTGGCGCAGGGCAGAGTAAATGCAATATTATTTCGAGAAAGGAAAACGCTATTAGTTTTTCCACTAAATAACATATGTATGTATGTAAAAAATTTGTTACAGGAAAACGTAATCCAAAATACAACAATGCATTTATGAAGTTTTTTTCTACAACCGTGCTTTTAGTTATATTAAATTTGTTCTAGAATTGTAACCAAATAGTTAATTTGCACTGGTGACACTGATTTGAAAGAGAAAGAAAAGTAGGAGAGGGAATTTGTTCAGTCAAAATTTTCTATGTTAGTAAATGCTAATGTTACACTAAGGGTCTTCACATCCATTTTGGTAGTTTTGGTAAATTCCTGGTTGACACTCGGTAATTGTATCAACTGTGAACATCCTTTTCAGTTTTCTTTTGTTAGTCTGGTAAACTATTTTTATCAAGAGCGGATTCGTAGCTTTTTACCTAAAAAAAAAAAGAAATTGTAACAAAAAATTGAAGGAATTTTATTTACTCATATGCGTTATGCCTTTCGGCAGCGGGCATTTAAAACTGAATAAATATCGAACAGCTGATTGCAGTTTACCGACTACCAGAAAAATTATCAAGCTTCCTTCACGATAATTCGGTAACTGGTACACCGATAATAAAATAATTTTACAGAAACCAAATACATTGGGAAAAATTACCGAACAGCGAGTACCAAGCTCGGTGTGAATACCCCTACTTTAAAACTGGATTAAAATCTTCAAAAACTTCCATCCAGTGGAGTTCAATTATTTAAAAGCAGTTGCATTTTAAATTGTAATTTTAAATTGTCGTTAACAATTGCAAATCCACTTTTATTAATCCATATTCAATGTGGGTTCTATTTGGTTTTATAATGTGTGGTCATATTTATTGGGTCGTATGCATAAAACCTAAGCAAATTAATTTTCTTAAATTTCAGACCTTTCACTCAATTTTTTTCAAATAAATTTAAGTTAAAGGTATGCAATTTTAAGAGAACGCAATTGCTTAGTTTTTATGCATACGACTCATTGTATGCAATTTCTTTATATTTTTTATTTTGTTAAAAAAATGCAATAAAAAAAACTTTGACGATTTTTTGGCCGAAAAACGATTTTTTTAGGGTAAAGTGACGATTACCAGCGAAAGATTTCGGCAACGCTAACAACTAGGGGCACATGATGAGTATCAGGCTTGGATATAGGAAAGTTACATTCATACACGGGGAAATTTACAGTTTAACTTAAGAAAATTAAATCTAAAACCCGACCAAGCTTATTTGAGAAACGATTAATTTGCATAAGATCGATACTTAAAAAGCTATCCACTAGGTAAGTTTCACATGACTATTTACATCACAAGCAATAAGAGACGATTTGGAAATGGTCTTTGACCAGGTACCATTGCCGAAGTTAAAGTCGCCAAGCACGCAAAGATGATCATCACCAGCTTTACTCCAAGCAAGAGAGGTTATATTGTCGACGTGAGCAGCGTAAAGACTTACATCCCTATTCTGGAACCCGAATTTTTGTAATTCGTAATACGTAGATACGTTACGAAAAACGAAAAATCGACATGTTGCAACACTTGTGGAAACCTGTGCAGCATTGCCAGCTATCAGTTGTTTTTCGAAGACAGCTGTATGAAGGAAAATAAAGTGGAAAGGAATTAACAAAACATTCATCAAGTGCTTATTTATTGTAAATTTTTTTTGATTTTACATATTTTGAAGGAAACGATGGATTCGATTGCATTTGCAATTATAGCAGCAGAGTAAGAGCGTGCTATGGAAGTGAATTCATAAAGATATGCGGGGCTGTCGGGCACAGTAACCATGGACGCATCTATCTAAGCTTCTGGTTTAATTGTTCAACCACAATTTCATATGCCTGAATAATTGGTTCTCAATCCATTTAGTGCAATAACAGCTTCTTCCAGGCCATTGAAAACATACACTTTTTTGGGTCCACCATCTGTTGCGCTTGCTTCTGCCTTCGGACGCGCTTAGGGATTATAACCCTTACTAAGTATAATCCTCCTTTCTGTATTGCCGGAGAAGAGGGGCTTCCGCATGTCAAAGGCAACGTTTCTTGTGCATATAACTCCGGCTACGCCGTCCACAGTATTTTTGCGCAGAACCCACATCGAAATTTACAAAAAAGTGCATAGTGCAAACCGAATTTAATAAAAAACTATTGCTCGGAAATTTGAAACATTTATTTTAAATTAAAGTTTAATTTGTATGTAAAAGTAGATTCGGGTTATGCCTTTGGACACAACAACCGAAAATCATTGTACAAATAACTAAACCGGACCCAAGTTTCTCGATAAGGGCAACAAAAATTCTTTTTTGTTCTTTTATATAAAGCGGTGGATAAAAATATATGTATACATGAAAGGCAAATCTATCTGTTTAAATGAACGCCACTAAATTTGTTTTCGTACAAAATTAAGCGAAAAAGCTTACTCGTTCGTTTTTAGGCATGCCATTGTTACGAATTTCGAAAGTTCGAAAATACGATTCGGATTGCAGCATACTATTTCTACGATTCGTAGCAATATCCGAATACGAAAGAGTTGCAGAATAGGGGTGTATGGCTACTATTCGGTGGTATATACGAAGCATATACTAAAGGTGTTCTTACACGATACGTATTTGCATCTGTAAATGTGACCTTTTCAATACCTATGTAATTGAGTATGTCTGTCAAATTCACAGTCATTATTTAACTATTTAAAAATACGTTCTTTGAAAACGAAATAAACTAAACTCAGATGATTCTACCTGTGTGTCAGATGTAAATAGAATAATCTATTTCGTATGTGCGTGCATCTGCTTTGTACAGAAGCAAATCTAATTTGCCTTTACACGATATGTTGGAATTTGCATATGTAAAAAGTGGCATGTACACATGTAAATACATATCGTGTAAGAACACCTTAAGAGGGTGTCGGTTATACCACCGACTCGGACACAGATTTGATCGAATAGCGCATTTACAATGTACGGCAATAAGAACGCCGCCGCCACCCACTTAGACTATGACTCCTATCTTTGCGAAAGACATTATACAGTCTCTATGTCTCTATGATGACAATAACATCATGCATTATGCATGTAGATTTTAAGGTGACTACGATCTCCTGATGAGCCGGTCAATGACTGTTGGATATCTGCTGATGGTCTTTTTTTCTTCGAAAAAAACGATTCGGGCACACAACTACATTCGAGGGCCAAAGCTCGGGCAATAACAGTTTAGGATACGAGTTTGCGTGTACCCCTAATTTGAAGTTCACACTTGTGAGAGTATTAAGCTGAATTCCCTTCTTAATCAGACAGTGACAAAATGTAGAGTTCTTATCAATCCTAGCGCGTCTGGCTACATAGTCCTTTAGTTTATCTGCCGTGACCGAAGTTGAGAAGGGCAAGAGATGCAGCCATTTGAGGCGTTCAGCTACTTGAAGCTCGGAATTCGTGTCCGACCCCACAAAAAGAAGCTTTGCGAACAGCAGGAATATTATTGCTAGCTGTATTATAAATTTCATTACTAGCTGTATTAGCACGCGATGTGAGGGAAGTAGTCACAGGAGTAGCAGAAAGCAAGTTTACATTGCGAACTGGGGCTGTAGTTTCGTCCAAGGGGACATTCATTTGACGCGCAGTGCTAGAACTACTCGAGCCAGCACCAGCACCATGAACAGCAATAGGAGCCGTATAAGTGTTAGTATTAGTATTGATCAACAAAACAGCATCAGCGAACGACGAGCAAGATGGTTTAGTAGTAGTGCTAAGAGAAACAGCAAGAGGTGTAGATTGAAGAGCAACAGATGACAGCGATGTAGGCGCAGTAACATAGGTGTATGTGATATCGTTTGCTACATGCGTATTGACAGCTGTAGCGACTGGCACAACAGAATCCATACGAGCGGGAGAGATGCCGTTAACGTTACTCCCAAACTGTGCCCGTGGCGAATTAAATGGATGAGGGACAGCGGATAACTCAAAAACTCCAGGTCGAAGAACAATAGTAGTTATTGTTGTAAGAAATATTAGCACCAGTTTTAATCGCATTAAATTCCTCAGCCATCATATCAGCATTCACAGCGTTTAGATTATTTGCACTCGAGTTGTTGGTCGAATGCAAAGAAATTATTAGATCTTTTATTTCATCAAATTGTTTAGATGAATCTTTGAATTTAGCATCAAAAGTGTTTGAAATTAAACCAATACTAAGCTTTTGAGTCACAAGAACTGCATCGAGAGCTTTGATGAGTTTCTCTGGCATGATAACACACTCTTCACAAACTTCAACTTAATATAAGTTACGTTTAGTTTTGATCAAATTCAAATCATATTCAGAAATGCCTTTACAGCAAACACGATGAAAAGTTTTTTTTACAAAATCCATTACACATCAGCAGATTAGCATCAGATTTTCAAAAGGCTTTACTACATTTTCCGCAAAAGTTCACCATTACACACCGAACACTCGAACTCGGTAATCGCAAAATTCCTTAGATAGTCATCTACAATACTGTTTTATGACAAAACAAAATTTTTCAAACTTTCTAACACAACTTTTGCATTTGAAAAAAACCACCCTCTTAATACTCATAAAAACTTAAAAGACCTGTAGTTTGGTTTGTACTGAGTATTAAGAAGTACTATTCTTTGGAATAGTTTGTAGCACTGAACCATTAACCGAACCGAAACTTTCCACAAATATTTGATCCGAACCGAAAACCGAACCACTTTCCATAACGGTTTAAAGGTTCGTTTCAACCAATTTTCAATAGATAAATGTAATCACTTTTTTTTTTTCTTTTTGTTAAACATGGTAATACCTACCATGTTTGTTTACCATGTGACAATATATAATGTAAAGGCAACCCATCTCATTTGACAGACACTTGACCCTTAACCTTGCGCGTTGTTGCACTTGACACTCGACACTTAAACTTGCGCGTTATTTTTTTGTTTTTCGAACCGTTGAACCGAACCGAAACTCCGGTTTAAAGACTAAAAAAACCGCGTTGACGAACCAATCCAAAAGTGAAAAACGGTTCGAACCGCTGAACCGAACCGACCAAATTTTTCATCTGGTTCACGTCCCTGGTTTGTAGTTTATTGTGTGAAAATTTCAAATCGATCGATACACAAACGACTGAGATATAGCAAATTTAAATGACAATTTTGTTAAAATTTGTTATCACAGACTGATGTTTTAATTCGTGCAAGCAAGCGGAGCCGAAATGACGCGACGTAACGCCGCAATTTGTTTAGTGCTTTCTAAAACGCTTTACATCCCGGAAAAACAAAAAAGGCCCCTTTTTTATTAAGGATTTCTATATAAAAACACCTGATCTTTCGATGAAGATAAATAAAAACAATATTAAAAATGACCATAATTGAGAAAAATTACAAATAAATTTTTGTTCAGAATTTTCACCATGAAAATGGAAAAATTTTGGAAAACGCATAGTACTATCGGATAGCCCGTACAAAAATCTATAGCCATCTTAGTTTTCGAATTATTTTGTTTTGCACCGCTCAGCGCGCTTGGGACCGTTCACCGTTGCAATTGGCAGGAGAAGCGAGAAGCGTTGTTTACTGCCTTACGAGCACGGCAATACATTTAGAACTTGCAAATGATCTGTCGACGGATACCTACCTTATGTGCATACGCAATTTCATGAATCGGCGAGGAGCTGACAAAGAGTTGAGACGCCAGAGAACAGACTTCGAAAATGGAAAAATTTTTAACGCACTGAAGAACAACAAATTTGAATGTGTATTTAATTGCCCGCTGAATCCCCATGCTGGTCCGTAGCGTGAAAAGAACCATGGGACATGCGCTGAACAACGACAACCTCCAGGAGCACTGCTTATATAGTCTCATATACGAAGCAGAAAATATAGTAAACTCACGACCGTTGACGCATATACCATTGGACGAATACACTGACGAACCACTAAGTCCTAACCATTTTCTCTTAGGTGCTTCAAACTCAGAACAAATGCCCCATCCTCACGAGGAGAAGATGATCCCCACCAGGAAGTAGTGGTTAAGATACAGGAAATGCAGCACAGGTTCTGAAGGAAGTGGATGGACGAAAATTAGCCGGAGCTAACGAGGCGAACAAAATGGTACGAGGCGCTGAAATCCCTAGCAGTGGATGACGTCGTACTCATCTGTGACAGCAACGTGCATCGTGCAAAATGACCGATGGGGCGAATAGTCCAAGTGCAGACAAAGGAGGGTGCATTCAAACGCCCAGCATGTATACTGGCCAAGTTGGCCGTTGGTGAATCCGGTTAAATTCACGGAGGCGGGGGGTTGGCGTGGTTTGGCGGTTATATATAAAGACTTTGTAATTTGGTATGTTGGCAATCATAAATGTATTTCGGATTTTTGTAAAAATGTATGTAGGTGGCAACGCCTTGCCAAAAAAATTTAACCGAGGTGTCAGCCATTATGTGCTGTGCTGTGAAAATAGCGGCCTTCGTGACTGACTTACCGGGGAGAACACACCAAAATGTAATTTGCAACTAATTTTATACTTCCTAAAGGAAATAAAACGAATCCAACACTTGCAACTGTACATCAAGCGAAAAATTGGAGAGTTTTTATTTAACGTCCGTGTAGCCACGAATCAAAGAAACATCGTTTCTTAACAGTCCTGCTATTGCCAATATTCATTATTGCTAAAATGAAAAGTTCAAAACACTTGATATAAGCATCTCCCGTTTTGTTTTCCGGTAAAATTAATTTTATTGTCAATTACTTTAATACTATTTAATGGGCTGTTTTTGCTTACAAGTTAAAGCACATTTAGCGCATTTAGCTCTAAATGCTACTCTACATGTACATTTATCCATCAAAAATTCGTCACCTAAATGCAACTCCATTTTTGCATTAAAAATCTAAATGCTAAAAGCAACCCTGTCATCTTCCAAAATTTCCACGATTCGAACATGGTTTAATGGGAAAAAGTGGCAACATTGCTTTTTCGCGTATACTGTGGCCGATCGAGATTTCATTTATTATTTTACATTATTTGGATAAAGAAAAGTTACGCAAATTCAACATCGATGTGATGCTGATAGAAATGTGGATCAATTTGTGATCAACTCTGTTTGTTTTGTTTCCTAATTAAGCACCGACAAATGAATATATACACAAACATATGTTCGGTTATGGTTAAAACAATACAAGTTTTCGTATTGAATTTTTGGTTTAAAATTAATTTTTTTCCTTTTCAGTAGGGTTTTTTGCACATTATCTTCTGCGTGAGAACTGATCGTAATAGATACGGATCTGAATAAGCGACTGGAACAAAAGCATACGATTTCGAACTCGCGTAAATGTACATTTGCTAAATGCGATGGCATGAACGCTCTTCGAAAACATATGTTCGAAAGTGCTAAATGTTGCATTTTAAATGCACCAAAAACGCTGCATAAGGTTGGTTTTAAAAGTTTAATTAAATCAGCTTTATTTGTTACGTTTTAGTTCACATTAAGGGCCGGTTTTTCAGTGCCAGTTTAAACTTAGATGAAGTAACCTGAGTTTAAATTGAACAGCTGGCTGACATTTGATAGGATGATCTTAGTTTAAACCAGGCAACACGCGCGTTTAAANTGTCCGATTTTGCCCATTTTCAATACCATCCGTCCTACGCCCGAAAGAACGGGCGACGGACGGACAGACGGACGGACGGACAGACAGTCACCGCTTAATCGATTTCTCTTTTCATTCTGATCATTTATGTATACATTTGTCTATATCTATCTCGAAATATTTGCAATGAACTTGTACGAAAAAGGTGCGCGGGATGCTACGCCAAATTGAAAGAAAGAAGATTATTGGCTAGGAAAGCCAAGCAAGCACCGTGGCCGATCGAGATTTCATTTATTATTTTACATTATTTGGATAAAGAAAAGTTACGCAAATTCAACATCGATGTGATGCTGATAGAAATGTGGATCAATTTGTGATCAACTCTGTTTGTTTTGTTTCCTAATTAAGCACCGACAAATGAATATATACACAAACATATGTTCGGTTATGGTTAAAACAATACAAGTTTTCGTATTGAATTTTTGGTTTAAAATTAATTTTTTTCCTTTTCAGTAGGGTTTTTTGCACATTATCTTCTGCGTGAGAACTGATCGTAATAGATACGGATCTGAATAAGCGACTGGAACAAAAGCATACGATTTCGAACTCGCGTAAATGTACATTTGCTAAATGCGATGGCATGAACGCTCTTCGAAAACATATGTTCGAAAGTGCTAAATGTTGCATTTTAAATGCACCAAAAACGCTGCATAAGGTTGGTTTTAAAAGTTTAATTAAATCAGCTTTATTTGTTACGTTTTAGTTCACATTAAGGGCCGGTTTTTCAGTGCCAGTTTAAACTTAGATGAAGTAACCTGAGTTTAAATTGAACAGCTGGCTGACATTTGATAGGATGATCTTAGTTTAAACCAGGCAACACGGGCGTTTAAACTTAGTTTAAACCACGGCCGTGCACTGAAAACCTGGCCCTAAGGGCCATTCATTATAACCCGTATAAACTTGTAATTTTGTAAACCTTATAAATTACATGTCAAAATTTGTATGTAAACTCGTTTACACATTTCTGATAAATTTCTTNATTACATGTCAAAATTTGTATGTAAACTCGTTTACACATTTCTGATATTTTTCTCCAGCGGTTTCACTGAATAAACTTGATAAACCGAAGACAATGCAACTCTGTCGCAACTCTAGCTGTGTTTTCTGGGGCAATAATCGGGATCCGCATAAAAATTTTGCACACAAATTCAAAACCAACGATATGATCCTGATAGAGATCTGGTTCAATTTATTATCCGTTCTGTTTGTTTTGTTTCACTGATGATTTGGCCGCACAGTTCGGTGGCAGTGGCAAATTAATTCATACACAAACAGCCATTCTGCCATTGTTTATTTTAACTTGCTAACATAAATCGCCTTTATGTTAATTATTTATTTAAATGAATATTACCTCATCTAAATATAAAGAAAAAAAAAACAAAACCAACGCGAAACACAATACTAGGCATAAATAAGCTTTCTGCTTATTTGCCTGTAATTATAAATTACTTTTTCTGAATTTTCGCAATGCCGCGAGAAATTCAACTAAATGTGCCAACATACAATAAAATAAAAGCAGCTACGGCCCCACCGCGCTTACCGAATAGTGAAACAAGCACCAAGTGAAATAAACCTTGCCGTAACAGAAGCTCACCAAAAGCATTCAGCTGATCGACGAAATGCTTACTTTTCGTCGTTTCCCCACAAACAATGCTGATCGCGATAAATAGTTCTCTCCCTCCCCCCAAACCTCGTGCATTACATCTTGGCATGCACAGTCGCCAATGTCTCTGGTAGACCAAGCTGTTCAAACGCAAGAAAAAAGCACTAGCTCAGCAGCAGCTCTCACAACAACGACTACAACCACGACTTCAGCAATGACAGCGGTTTCACAACGCAGTTCACCCACACCTGCGCTAACGGGAATTTCGGCACCAACCCAAGCCAAGCAACGCAGCTAGCGCAAGCTGACCTACTTAACAACTTCCCTGTCCTCATACAATGCATTTTGTTAATGCCCCACGTCCACAGGTTTTTTGCTCTAATATGCTTAAGAACGTCCATATATACCATAAATAAATTATAAATTGGTATATATTGCTTTAAGTTGTTCTTGTTATTTTATTTTATGACTCATATGTGACTCATGGACGTAGGACGTAGGGTGGCCAGATGCGCTGATTTAATCAGTACGTGTGCCAATTTTTTTCTATTGTACTGATTTTCAAGAGCCCGAAATCAGTACGCAAAATCTACTGATTTTTTGAGTTTGTACTGATTTTGTACTGATTTTTACATTTAATACTTTTGTAAATTCGTGTAATTGAAATTTACTTGAGGTTTACATGTTCACAACAATGGTTTTTGATAACTCATACGTGTGAGCAGATTGAAAGCATTAAATAAATTTAAACCATTATTAAAAAGGTGTCAGCTTGCAATTGTTTCGTTTCCTAGGATTTCGCAAAATAACAAACTGTTTGGATTCAACCCAACACAATTTCACAATTTGCAGGTTTTACCGGATTTACAGGAAAAGCTGGTTTCGCCATTAATAAATCTTATGAAAGGTGGTGGTGAGTTAATTATATATTAAGTACACTGAGAAGATGACAATAAGAGATAATCTTTCGATTATAATTAAACATCCACTGTCAGTATTTCAAACTTAAGACGACTACTGCTACGGTGCAATGTATGTTCTAAAAATTTGGAAAAGGTTCAAACTACCGACTCTTGGATGTGATATATGTAGCTTTACTTTAATTTTTGATGTCCGACCACCTGAAATTTTACTTGCACATACACATTTAACACAATTAAATTTCATTCGTACTCGAAAATTCGTTTAGCGATGATTCGGTAATATACCTTTTAGTCAACATTTTAATGTGAATGTTGTATTTAATAAACACACCAACTAAATATGTTTCAAATTTGTAGGTTAAAATATGCAAACAGATTCTGACTCGAGCTCGTCTTCTACTGAAACTGAATGGGCTAAAAATTTTTTTTATTTTCTCAATTCTTATAAATTTTCTAGAAAGTTTGAGACTTCAACTCACATGTCTTTTGTTATAGAATTAACTATATTTTTATAAAAAAATTAAGTTAAGTAATTTTCAAAACCTGTCAATACATTTTACTACTATTTTCCTGAGCACAGCTGTACATACATACGTAATACCATTGATTTGTTTTAAAGTAATGAATTTTTGTATTGATAATACTATACGTATTTAAAAGTCTATTAGCTATTTTTTTTTAATTAATGCGCTGTTATTTGGTTGTTATATTGTTAACAATAAACAAGTAAGAAAGTCTAAGTTCGGGCGGAGCCGAACATTAAATACCCGGCGCAAGTATTAAATATATGTTTTCCACCTTTCCGAAAGCTACCGCTACATGATAAGCCGG
>NW_016158903.1:41986-42284 GCF_001687245.7 Rhagoletis zephyria | reverse complement strand
AAATTACCGTTATATGGGTTGTGGGCGTGGTTATTGTCCGATTTTAAAAATTTTCGACCATTTGGTATTCTGTACCAGTGCCAACAACTGTGCCAAGTTTGGAATAAATTGATGCAGCGGTTACCAAGATATACACATGTAACCATAAGTGGGCGTGGCTACGCCCATTTTCAAAAAAATGTTAATATTCTTATTTTGGTCTAAAATTTATTATAAATATCAATTTTGAGTGAATTATCTTCAGTAAATACTAAAATATCGCAGTTTTTGTATTTCTGAAAATTACCGTTATATGGGA